>NW_025746258.1:87500-139877 GCF_021184085.1 Oncorhynchus gorbuscha
GCAGGTCTGCACGTACAAACTGAACGCATTCACACACTAATACCACACACTATAAAAACATGGTTCAGTTAGAATGGAGCAGGATGTTCAAAACCTGCTGGGGTCACGTACACGAAAATGTATCAATTCAATGTATTTTTTTACTTCAGGTATTGAAACTATTTAAATACGATTAATTGAAAATATTAAAAAATTCACTCTCAAATTCATAGAGAGAGCTACAGTGTGTCTGCAAGTAGTGACCATTCATGATGAAAATAGTTTGAACCATTTGAGGCTACACAGTGTTTGTTTACATATCCATAGTTTATAATTCCATGGTAAAACAATGTATATAAAAATCGCAGATTGACCCTTTAAATCATGCTACGTCTATATTGTGTAACTTTAGTCATTTCTTCATACAGTAGCTTCCTGTTTGTCTGATGTGAGATGACCACAAGCTTGAGCAAACTGCTGCTGAAAAACCAATGACACGTTGGAAATGTTTGGTTCTCAGAATTAGTAAGGGATCTGTGGGATGATGTGTGTTCTGTTTAAATCTGAATCATTAATGATGATGGTGTTTGTGTGTGTGTGTGTGTGTGTGTGTGTGTGTGTGTGTGTGTGTGTGTGTGTGTGTGTGTGTGTGTGTGTGTGTGTGTGTGTGTGTGTGTGTGTGCGTGTGTGTGTGTCTGTTGCCGTGTGTGTGTTCCTCTGCAGATGAAAGAACAAGACTCTACAGGCTGGCTGCTGGGTGTTTAGGAGTGCTGTGTGTTCTACAAGTCACTCTCAACATCTCCCTGAGGCTGGCTTTCTGTGAGTCAGGCTATCCTCTTTTATAATTCACTACATTTGAACAGGGCCGTTAGGACAGATATGAATGTCATTGTCACACCATCTTTCTGTTCTCACAAAACAAGGATCACAATTCAGACTTACAGACATTATATAGCTTATGGGACCCGTAGTTTGACAGTATTGTTGAAACACAAACTAAAAGAATGACAACACCACAACCATTATGTCCCAAATGGTGTCCTATTTTCTTTGACCAGGGCACATAGGGCACTAAGGAAGGAATAGGTTGTCATTTGGGACCCAATTCCCTGTCTTTCAGTCCACTCCAACAGAGAGAGAGAGCAGTTAAACGGCTGTTACAACACTACTGGCCTGGCGCAGGTTGGAGACCAGCCAGATACCAGTAGTATCATGGATCTGTGTACAGAGAGAGACCAGTGCCGGATGAACAGAAACCAGCTAGAGAGGGAGAGAGACAAAGAGAAAATGGACAAAAAACAGTTACTGGAGCGTTACACTGCCCTGGCTACAGAACGGGACAGGTTGAGAAACAGGGTCAGTCTTCTGACCAATGAGAAGGTGGTGCTCTCTAGCTGTGGTAAGTTATCAAGTCAGTCACTAGGGCTGCGTCCCTTTCTCTACCCTTCCTTCTCCTGAAGTGTATACTTGTTCAGTCATGAATTTAAATGCATTGGACTGGTGCAAGCATATTCATTTAAATCGATGTGGAAGTGTACACTTCGGGAGAAGGGTTTAGCATTGTAATTTAACCCCTGTGTGCACCCTCGTTATGGATTTACAAATAGTTCATGACAGTGTTAGAATTTGTTGTTTAATACTTGTTACATACAGTATGCTGTACAATATTTCTCTGACAGAGCTAAACATTTATCAGAAAATCTGGAAAACCTGACTTGAAGGAAATCTGTCCCAATAATCTCTCCTTTCTCCAGATGTGTGCACTTGTTCACTTCCCTTCATGGATTTAAAATTAATGACTGGTGTAAGGTTCTTATTTTTCAGACTAAATAACCCACGGATACTAGAGAAGCTTCAACCAAGTTGAATTCTTCCCAAAGGTTCTGTACAGCTGTATTCAGACAACCTAACATTTGTTCCATCCAGATATTTATATCTCACTTAAGACACTCCCTCTCTCCAATCCTTACATTTTATGGTCCAACGGGAAGAGAGTAAAGAGGGTAACAGGATGCCAAACCTTTATTACTCCCTTATGAGAATCTGTCCTCACCTCCTGACCTCAACCCCTCCTTCATCTAATCCACAGATGTCCTTCTGTCTCCCCCGTATCAACATGTTGCTCTCCTCTTCTCCATCCAACACATTCCACAGCTATCTGTCTTTCTACAGAGACCCAGTCTCTTTTATTATACTATGTGTCTGATCTATCATGTCTTTAATATCTCGATGTTCAAAATGTTGAATCCAACACTGGTATATGGGAATTCTCTCTAGTGCCCATGTCTACACCAATGCTTTTAGATTTGTGGGAAGTAGTGAACGAGCGCACACTTGAAGAGATTTTTGGAACACAACCCAGATCTGAATATTTGAAAAACAATATTGCGGACACTGTCTGTCTTGTCTCTAGGTACTGAAAGAGTGGTGGAAGGGAGTGGCATGGCAGTCCAAACGATGAGGACTGTGTTAAAGTGTCCTAAACGATGGAGGATGTTGGAATCCAGCTGTTACTTCCTGTCTACTGAGAGGAAAACCTGGGAGGAGAGCAAACTGGATTGTCTGGCGAGAGGAGCAGACCTGGTGATCATAAACAGCAGACAGGAACAGGTGAGAGAGGGGAGGGGGAGAGAGATTTGATGTGGATCTCTTTTAGTCTTCATTTGGACTAATCTTCCAAGAGTCCTTAAACATGAAATTACCATTTATATTACGATCACATTTTCACATATAACACGCTGTTAGAAACAGACATAATACACTAACATATTGACCAGATAAATACTCTAACAGTCTAAAAAGATAGATTGATTCCTCATCTACCATAGTCCAGCACAACTTCCCTATGTATTATATTTAAATGGTTTAAAGTATTGTTTAAATGTATATATTGTAAGGTTTCTGGTTTGCTCAGTTAGAGAGAGAGAGAGAGAGAGAGAGAGAGAGAGAGAGAAATTGTAATTGTGTGTGAGAGAGAGAGAGAGAGAGAGAGAGAGAGAGAGAGAGAGAGAGAGAGAGAGAGAGAGAGAGAGAGAGAGAGAGAGAGAGAGAGAGAGAGAGAGAGAGAGAGAGAGAGAGAGAGAGAGAGAGAGAGAGAGAGAGAGAGAGAGAGAGAGAGAGAGAGAGAGAGAGAGAGAGAGAGAGAGAGAGAGAGAGAGAGAGAGAGAGAGAGAGAGAGAGAGAGAGAGAGAGAGAGAGAGAGAGAGAGAGAGTGTGTGTGTGTCATGATGTTTAGAATAACTTAATTCAATCCTAACAGAAGTTGTTGTACCAGCTGGATGGTGATGCAGATCTCCTGGTCTGGATTGGTCTGACTGACTCCGTTAATGAGGGGACCTGGAAATGGGTGGACGGCACACCACTGACCACATCGTAAGAGAAATTACTACTTTTATAATACGGCTCTAACATCTGGATAGCATTTAGGATGATGTTTCTACCACAGTATCTGACAGTGTCTGACATTTTCACTTATGTGTCCTGTTCTCAGTGGTGATTTTAGCATGTAAATCTTGGTGGGGAAAACCCAACAATTATTTTGAGATGAATGCCAGCAAAGCTGGCATGGGACATTATTACAGTATTCTCCCTGTACACCAAGTCGGAACCGGGGGCATATAATCAAATAAGCATTTAAACAGACAATGAAAGCTCTTACAATATTCAATAATGACATTTCTCTAAAACAAGCTATAGGCTACATGTGCATCACCAAGTCAGAACAGTAGGCTAAATTATGAGGGGGAAAGGGACCAAAGTATTAGGATGAGACACATGGACTACTAACAGCTTACTACACAACACCCACGTGGTATTACTTTCTTAGCTTCAGTCTACATATCTCCTTGACATATTACATCATTTATGCAGCACCATATAAAACCTTTTTCACCCCCTCTCCACCGAATAGCAGGCAGCGGTCGCAAAATAGGGATTGCTTTGCAACGCTTGCAGATAGCCACTGTTTCCTTACAAACCACTCCTTGTTGAATTTGCGATTTCTGAATTGCTGTGTAATGTTTATGTCCAATGGCTGATGATCACTGATACATTTTATCTATAATTTCTTTTCATATGACAAGGATTTAAAATGAATTGCCAGTAGATTGTCGACGTGATTCATGATGATGACTGCTCGTCTAGCTTGCTAGATAAGATGCTTAAAGTATGATGTCCAATCAAAGCTACGGTAGATATAACGTGATTTGTCATTTATCTGTGGCCAATGACCTTGAGCTTTCTTGGATGGGCACTTTAATGTAAATCTACGGCAGCACCCAAGGGGGCTTGAACTGCCTAGCTTTCTCTGTAGATTCTGCTGTGACGTAGTGTCCCCATGAGTGACAGAACACTGAGCCAATCACGGCACAATTAAAGAACTCTACCAACCCCTACACCCGGTATATTCCGCTGGCTGCCCCTCTACCACAGAAAGTCCTGAGCTATGCTGAAACACCTGTATACCTGGAACATGGAAGTTCTCTCTAGTGCGCATCCCTACACCAACCCAATTATTTTAGATTTGTGGGAAGTTGTGGAAGAGCTCACACTTCAGGAGAAAGGAGAGATTATTGGAACGCAACCCAGATCTGAATATTTGAAAAAACCAATATAGCAGACACTGTAACTGTGTTCAAATACCCATACTAACATACTGTATACTACATACTTAATGAGTATATACTATATACTAGTAGTTAATTTTAGTATACTGTAAACAAACAAAGTATCGTTTCAGTTGAGCGTACTAGACAGAGCGTCGTCTGTCTATCGGAAGTTGAGGCTGTTGCTATGCAACCTCTTGCGAGCTTATTAAGCATAACTAATGAGTAGCTAAACTTTTTACGATTTTTGGTGTGTTCGTAAATTACATTTGGAATGGCAGCGTGCGCTCTGGGCATTCGTAATTCCAGAACGCTTCGCTCTTGGGAGAGTTCAAAGTGCACGCTGGACGCTCTGGCCAAGGACTGGGGTTGATCCGAGCGTTCAACGGCAGTCAAGCACCCAAGCTAACTGGCTAACGTTGGCTAGCTATGAGAAACACCTCACTTTGACCGTTTTACTCGCCCTAGCAGAACTGGTTAGGCTGTTTTCATGTTATCCAGAGTGTTGGTGACTGATCGCAACAATTTAATTACGCTTTTTTGCCAACGTTTACTGACAACCGGCCATATTCAAAGGGTGTTGAGCGTTTTTACGTAAATTCATCAGTTATTCTGCGCGAGAGTGCTCTAAAATCAGAGTAGATAGTTAGAATTAACCATGTCCATTGAAACGCACAGCTATTATACCACTTAGATAAGAATGATGTAAATAATCAAGTCAATAAACGTTGGGTAGTCAGATAGTGAATATACTAACTGGCACGTTCGATGTACTAGTAGCAAACTAACGTTATGTAGATAGCTAACATACCGGTACATACTGCTGTATTGCTATGCGATATGTAAGGTCTGCGTAGCAAATAAATTGTCAGCCAACATAACGTGTAACGTAACTTATTTGAAAAGTCATTACTTTATTACATTGCTCAACATTTTCTTAACATTTTTCATAATTACTTAAAGTAATGAATTAGTATCTGCTCTCTTCGGACTCTGGCTAAATATTTTCTGCCATTTTTTTCTTATCTGAAAACGTGAAGCCACGACCATTTTCTAAAGAATTGCATTATGGGCCCTAAAAGTAGAGAAACAGCTTGTATACTACGTATTTTGGCGAATTTA
Organism: Oncorhynchus gorbuscha; assembly: GCF_021184085.1. Taxonomy (NCBI): domain Eukaryota; kingdom Metazoa; phylum Chordata; class Actinopteri; order Salmoniformes; family Salmonidae; genus Oncorhynchus; species Oncorhynchus gorbuscha. The sequence continues at coordinate 93,206 of NW_025746258.1, forward strand.
GTACGACTTCCGGGAACTTTTGGCATACTAACTCTATCCATTGTTTTTTTTTGTGGAAAAGTTTTATTTGCACAATTCCTTTAAAAACAGCTCATACATTTATTCCATCATTTATACACATAAAAACGGCAACAAAGCATAAAACACAGCATTTGAAATTTACATTTAAATTGTTAAAACCAATGACAACAACTATGAATAAAAGTACTTTCTTTGTAAAAACATCAAATCTGTAAAGCCATTTAAAATGTGTACGAATGATTTAACAAAGATAAAACATTTTTAAGACGTTAGAAACATGTTAAAAAGTCACTTTGTTAAAAGGCTGTCTTCAATCGCTTGTACAGGAGCGGGGTGAGTCCTTATCAAGCTCGCCTCATCCTGCTCTCCTGAATAGACCATCGTCCCGTCCTTCGGGGCCCAGAGGAGATCCCTCCCCTAGGCGCGTCGCCCTAGGCGCCGCAGCGCTGTCAGGCCGTGGCCGCCGGGACCTAGGGTGTTGTGGGGGACCCTTCGCGTGGGGTCGAGGCCCCCTTCCTTCCATACCAACCCAGGGCTTCCGTGGCTACCATGGCCACTGCCTGGAGGGTGGTCTCTACGCTTTTTGCTACCAGCAGGTTACGGGAGGACCACAGTGCTTCCTTCAGACACGTGAGGGTGGGCCAGAACTTGGTGAAGGCCTTCGGTGGAATGGCCTTCGGCCCACCCCATACAGCACGAGCTGAGCTGTTAGGTCCTCCCCTGCTGGCAGACACGAGGTGATCAGGGGCCTGCTTCCTTCCACAGGTCCCTGGCGGCTCTGCACTCCCAGAGCATGTGCCTCACCGACTCTTCTTGGCCGCAGCCCGGTCGGGGGCACGCGGATGTCCTCGCCATGCCCCGTGAGTGCATAACGGCCCTGACCGGGAGGATCTCGTGGGCGACCATCCAGGACAGGTCCCGATGCCGATTCAGGAGAGCAGGATGGGCCACGTTGCGCCAGACCGTTGTGGGCTCGCCTATAGCGAGCCCGCGCACTGGACATACTGGTTCCCGCTCCTGCACAAGAGAGAGAAGAGAGCGGTGTTTAGTTAAAACCGTGACTGCTTCATTTTCCAGTTTGAAATGTCTTAAACATTTCTGGAGCTGGAAGTAGTGGGTGGGGAGCAGGAAAGAGACTGGGGCTCGCAGGTCGACTGGGATCAGCCTCAGTGTCCTGAGGTAAGATCCCAGCCAGAACCGTGCGAGTGCCTGTGTCTTGTTATTGACCAGGGAGGTGGCAAGAGTCAGATGTAACGCTGTATAGCGGCTGCCCAGGAACAAGTAGAGGTCAGGCAAGCCTTTCCCCCTTGGACCTGGGCCTCTTGACCACCTCCCTCCTCAGCCTCTCCCACTTGCTTCCCCACAGAAAGTAGAAGAGCATCCGCTCCAGGGCTAGAATACTCCTTCGGGGGGATAAAAACAGAACTGATTAATAAAAGCACAGGTAAAATCACAACTTTAATGATTAAAACCTTGCCCTCAAAAGTCAGCTGTCGTAGTCCCCAAAAACCCAGTCTCTGTCTTACTGTCCCCAGGATCCATACTATGACCAATAATGGTGCTGTTAGTATGAGTAGTCGAACACAGTTTGTGTGTGTTGTTTCTAGGTACTGGAAGCGTGGTAAGCCGGACCATGGTGGTACCAACAACAAGGATTGTGTCGAGGTCTACCATCGGGACAACGTTTTGGCCAACTGGAACGATGCACCATGCAACCACATGCTGCATTGGATCTGTGAGAAATTACAGAAATAGCTACATATAGGTCAAATCCACATCTTGTTTAAATGTGTTTATTTTATTGTTGCACATTAACATTTTCCCTAAGATTGTGTAATTAACTGAGCACATGCATTTTGTGACGGCCCTGAATTTTTCTGAACCGTCTCAGTGCAGCTCCTTCCAATAGGGCGCTTTCCCTTTAATTCCCAATTAAATAGCCAGCATCAGCTGCACGAAAGTGGGGTTGTGATGGAGACGTGCATGAGGATGTGTTCAACCCTCAGTTCCGAAGCTTCTCTATTCCGTGTGTTTTGTAGCCTAAGAGAGTTTACCCAGGATCGGATCCACTCTTTGCGTCCCTGGACTACACCTCTCCGTTCTTCGTGGCCTTTCTCCGCTGGAGATCTATTGGCGGATTGGATTGTCTGACTGACCGACTGACTACCACCTTTTTGTATACGGTATTTCATTTGTTTGGATGTGATGTATACTGTGATTTGTGTAGTTAGTGGTAGTTGAGGACTTAATTAAGAGTTGATCCGCTTTAAGGTTCTGTGGTAAAGTAATTGTTATATTGATTGTATGTTTAATACTGGGTTTACGCTACACGGAACGAACGGACAAACATCGCGTGACAAAAGTCACTTGAGTTCACTGAACTCCTTTACCGGGCAGGACTCTTTTTAGGCCCGAGGTACAGGACATTTCTGGAGGAACCAGAACTCATTGTGATATTATTATATATGTGTGTAATCATTGTTGTTGCTAATACAACCCACGCAACAGAATATAATTGTTTTTGAAGTTCTTTTCAATGTTTTAAGGGTTTATGAAAAGTTTATTTCCATCCTGACTTTTACATACGTCCTTTGTATTGGTGTAGACTTGACGGACCAGATGGGACTCATTCCCACCCAAACTAAAAGGAGAAACTAATGTTCTCTGGTAGGCACAACCTACCTGGCACCCCTATAAATAATAACCTCAAGTCAAAACCGTTACAATTTGCATGGTACATGATATTATCTTTCTGTCTTTCAGCTGTAATTCCTTTTTGGCAATATATTATTGGCCTTTTGGATCAGTCACAATACTGTATTGTTTTCTGCTTTGTCCTTTTCCCTCTAAACAGTTTATCCATATTACTTCTATGAAATGGTATTGTACCATCTACTCCGCTGTGAGATATATTTTCATCTGTTTCAATCTGGTGTCCAAAGCGGAAAGTAAAATACCATAAGACAGATCTACCACTTCCTAGACCGCTTATGTTGCTTATGCCTTGAATCGGCCCGACACACACAAACACACGTACTCAATCAGACACGCACACAAGCATGCACGCACGCATTTAAACCTCAGTAAAGTTTCAGTTTTATAGCAGCATCTATGCCAGGGTTGCCCAATCATTTTCCTGGAGAGCCTTCAAACTCAACTCTGGATGTCGAAGCCAGTTCCACTGCAATTTTTCATTGCTCCCTTCTAATTAGGGACTGATTTAGACCTGGCACACCAGGTGGGTGCAATTAATTATCAGGTAGAAAAGAAAACCAGCAGACTCTGGATCTCGTAAGGGTAAGAATTGAATACCCCTGCTGTGGAGCAGAGCTCTCCAACCCTAATCCTGTAGAAGTACCGTCCTGTAGGTTCACACTCCAACCCTAATCCTGAAGAGCTACCGTCCTGTAGGTTCACACTCCAACCCTAATCCTGTAGACGTACCGTCCTGTAGGTTCTCACTCCAACCCTGTTCCTGGAGAGCTACCGTCCTGTAGGTTCTCACTCCAACCCTGTTCCTGGAGAGCTACCGTCCTGTAAGTTCTCACTCCAACCCTGTTCCTGGAGAGCTACCGTCCTGTAGGTTCTCACTCCAACTCTGTTCCTGAAGAGCTACCGTCCTGTAGGTTCTCACTCCAACTCTGTTCCTGAAGAGCTACTGTCCTGTAGGTTTTAGCTCCAATCCTGTTCCTGGAGAGCTTCTGTCCTGTAGGTTTTAGCTCCAATCCTAATAATGTAGAGCACCTGACTACAATAATTAGCTGTTGAAAAAATTAATCAGGTCAATTAAAACTGAGGTTGGAGCGGAGACCTGGTTGCTCTCCAGGAACAGGGTTGGAGTTAAAACCTACTGGAGGGTAGGTCTCCAAGAACATGGTTGGCGTCAACCTACTGGAGAGTATCTCTCCAGGAAGTATTTGTAAAATTATTGACAAAATGTGGTTGTATGTTTTTTAACATAGAAAAAATTACTTAAAGAAATATACTTTGATTAAAAATATGTATTTTTTAACATGTGAACTCAGTGAATTACCATTTAGGCTTTCAGACTTATTGATCTGGTACTAAGCATACAGAAGGTAGGTCTAGTCAGACACAATTACTGTACTTCACCCCCACATGGTCTGAGCCATATCATCACTCTTAGCTTACCTTTACCAAGAGCTATATACAGTCACGTCCACATTTTGCTATATACTTTGAAAAAAATAAAACTTCTAAATAAATAAAAATTTAAAGAAGATAAAAGGGTCAACATTATTGTCACCTCTGTTTTAAAATACTCCAGCACCCTCCCTCTGTAAGGATAGCAACACTGAGACTGGTCTGTTTAAAATACTCCAGCACCCTCCCTCTGCGAGGATAACAACACTGAGACTGGTCTGTTTAAAATACTCCAGCACCCTCCCTCTGTGAGGATAACAACACTGAGAGTAGTCTGTTTAAAATACTCCCAGCACCCTCCCTCTGCTAGGATAACAACACTGAGACTAGTCTGTTTAAAATACTCCAGCACCCTCCCTCTGTGAGGATAGCAACACTGAGACTGGTCTGTTTAAAATACTCCAGCAACCTCCCTCTGTGAGGATAGCAACACTGAGAGTAGTCTGTTTAAAATACTCCAGCACCCTCCCTCTGCTAGGATAACAACACTGAGACTAGTCTGTTTAAAATACTCCAGCACCCTCCCTCTGTGAGGATAACAACACTGAGAGTAGTCTATTTGCAATGTATAAGTACCCAGTAGGTACAAGTAAGTTCCCCTCAATATACAGTTAATTTTAACTATCTAAATCCTGTGTTACACCTAGTAATTACATTGTACTTATGCAGATACTACATGTACTCTGTGGTGTACTAGTGGGTTTATCCCCCCACTTGGTTGTCACAATGGGTAACGTACACATTAGTTATAAACTACATTTTTTTATTTGAATCAGGGATGACACCCATATGCCAGACCCCAGTCAGTGAGGTTGACCTTAATCTGATCTGTTTCTGTCAACTCAACCAAGTTAACCCCGGCAAGTGTTAGCAAAAACATCGAGTGGAGATTTTGAAGAGTGCATTCCAGGGTAGGTAAGTAGAGCCTCCAACCTTCGTAACTCGGACACCCAGGACATCGGTCTAGGAGAGATGACAGCCTTGTGACAGTTGTTACTGAATCGGATGCAGTGGAGAAGAAACAGACTTGCACATATGTAACAGGTGTGCTAACAAACATGCCTCGTTACACCTCTGTAATTACAGACAGTAATTACATGTTATTATTACAATGTAACTTTCAGTTGTTAATAGGAACTCAAATGCTTGTTACGGTGTAATTATACATGTAATTACATTGTAATAAGGACCCGTTCAAATGAAGATTACCGATTTGTCAACCAATTAATGTCTACAAAATGATTAGGTAACATTTCATTAAATAACTTAATAAGTTTGAATGTTAGAGAGAATCATTTTAAACGCATGATGCTGGATAAATCACCAATAATCATTTGCAGATCATTTTTGTTGACCTAAATCTCTGCGTTAACTTCCTGGGACAACTCAACAATTGACAGAGCACACCTTTAATATCAGCATGTTGAGTATCACAACACAGACTATTACAGTATCGCTATACAGACTATTACAGCAATGCTATACAGACTATTACAGCAATGCTATACAGACTATTACAGCAATGCTATACAGACTATTACAGCAATGCTATACAGACTATTACAGCAATGCTATACAGACTATTACAGCAATGCTATACAGACTATTACAGTATCGCAATACAGACTAGTAGTGTCTAAAAACTCTGCCACTATGCATTGCACAAGCCATCTATATTAGTCTTTGTGGTTAAGCCCTGGCTGTTGTGAGAGTGGGCTTGTAGGCTGGGTCTGAGTCTATATTAGTCTTTGTGGTTAAGCCCTGGCTGTTCTTTCCACTCCTCTCCTCTTTTGACCTCACCCTCTCACCTTCCCCCTACTCACAAGGCAGGCAATACGCTCGACCTCATCTTTACTAGATGCTGTTCTTCCACTAACCTCACTGCAACTCCCTCCAAGTCTCCCACCACTACCTTGTATCCTTTTCCCTCTCGCTCTCATCCAACACCTCCCACACTGCCCCTACTCGGATGGTATCGCGCCGTCCCAACCTTCGCTCTCTCTCCCCCGCTACTCTCTCCTCTTCCATCCTATCATCTCTTCCCTCTGCTCAAACCTTCTCCAACCTATCTCCTGATTCTGCCTCCTCAACCCTCCTCTCCTCCCTCTCTGCATCCTTTGACTCTCTATGTCCCCTATCCTCCAGGCCGGCTCGGTCCTCCCCTCCTTTCACTCCCTCCTCTCTACATTTTCCTCCTCTGTCTCTGCTGCTAAAGCCACTTTCTACCACTCTAAATTCCAAGCATCTGCCTCTAACCCTAGGAAGCTCTTTGCCACCTTCTCCTCCCTCCTGAATCCTCCTCCCCCCCCCCTCCTCCCTCTCTGCAGATGACTTCGTCAACCATTTTGAAAAGAAGGTCGACGACATCCGATCCTCGTTTGCTAAGTCAAACGACACCGCTGGTTCTGCTCATACTGCCCTACCCTGTGCTCTGACCTCTTTCTCCCCTCTCTCTCCAGATGAAATCTCGCTTCTTGTGACGGCCGGCCGCCCAACAACCTGCCCGCTTGACCCTATCCCCTCCTCTCTTCTCCAGACCATTTCCGGAGACCTTCTCCCTTACCTCACCTCGCTCATCAACTCATCCCTGACCGCTGGCTACGTCCCTTCCGTCTTCAAGAGAGCGAGAGTTGCACCCCTTCTGAAAAAACCTACACTCGATCCCTCCGATGTCAACAATTACAGACCAGTATCCCTTCTTTCTTTTCTCTCCAAAACTCTTGAACGTGCCGTCCTTGGCCAGCTCTCCCGCTATCTCACTCTGAATGACCTTCTTGATCCAAATCAGTCAGGTTTCAAGACTAGTCATTCAACTGAGACTGCTCTCCTCTGTATCACGGAAGCGCTCCGCACTGCTAAAGCTAACTCTCTCTCCTCTGCTCTCATCCTTCTAGATCTATCGGCTGCCTTCGATACTGTGAACCATCAGATCCTCCTCTCCACCCTCTCCGAGTTGGGCATCTCCGGCACGGCCCACGCTTGGATTGCGTCCTACCTGACAGGTCGCTCCTACCAGGTGGCGTGGCGAGAATCTGTCTCCTCACCACGCGCTCTCACCACTGGTGTCCCCCGGGGCTCTGTTCTAGGCCCTCTCCTATTCTCGCTATACACCAAGTCACTTGGCTCTGTCATAACCTCACATGGTCTCTCCTATCATTGCTATGCAGACGACACACAATTAATCTTCTCCTTTCCCCTTCTGATGACCAGGTGGCGAATCGCATCTCTGCATGTCTGGCAGACATATCAGTGTGGATGACGGATCACCACCTCAAGCTGAACCTCGGCAAAGCCGGAGCTGCTCTTCCTCCCGGGGAAGGACTGCCCGTTCCATGATCTCGCCATCACGGTTGACAACTCCATTGTGTCCTCCTCCCAGAGCGCTAAGAACCTTGGCGTGATCCTGGACAACACCCTGTCGTTCTCAACCAACATCAAGGCGGTGGCCCGTTCCTGTAGGTTCATGCTCTACAACATCCGCAGAGTACGACCCTGCCTCACACAGGAAGCGGCGCAGGTCCTAATCCAGGCACTTGTCATCTCCCGTCTGGATTACTGCAACTCGCTGTTGGCTGGGCTCCCTGCCTGTGCCATTAAACCCCTTCAACTCATCCAGAACGCCGCAGCCCGTCTGGTGTTCAACCTTCCCAAGTTCTCTCACGTCACCCCGCTCCTCCGTTCTCTCCACTGGCTTCCAGTTGAAGCTCGCATCCGCTACAAGACCATGGTGCTTGCCTACGGAGCTGTGAGGGGAACGGCACCTCAGTACCTCCAGGCTCTGATCAGGCTCTACACCCAAACAAGGGCACTGCGTTCATCCACCTCTGGCCTGCTCGCCTCCCTACCACTGTGGAAGTACAGCTCCCGCTCAGCCCAGTCAAAACTGTTCGCTGCTCTGGCCCCCCAATGGTGGAACAAACTCCCTCACGACGCCAGGACAGCGGAGTCAATCACCACCTTCCGGAGACACCTGAAACCCCACCTCTTTAAGGAATACCTAGGATAGGATAAGTAATCCCTCTCACCCCCCCCCCTTTAAGATTTAGATGCACTATTGTAAAGTGACTGTTCCACTGGATGTAATAAGGTGAATGCACCAATTTGTAAGTCGCTCTGGATAAGAGCGTCTGCTAAATGACTTAAATGTAAATGTAGAGTGGGCTTGTAGGCTGGGTCTGAGTCTATATTAGTCTTTGTGGTTAAGCCCTGGCTGTTGTGAGAGTGGGCTTGTAGGCTGGGTCTGAGTCTATATTAGTCTGTGGTTAAACTTTGGCTGTTGTGAGAGTGTGCTTGTAGGCTGGTTCTGAGTCTATATTCGTCTTTGTGGTTAAGCCCTGGCTGTTGTGAGAGTGTGCTTGTAGGCTGGGTCTGAGTCTATATTAGTCTTTGTGGTTAAACCCTGGCTGTTGTGAGAGTGGGCTTGTAGGCTGGTTCTGAGTCTATATTAGTCTTTGTGGTTAAGCCCTGGCTGTTGTGAGAGTGTGCTTGTAGGCTGGGTCTGAGTCTATATTAGTCTTTGTCGTTAAGCCCTGGCTGTTGTGAGAGTGTGCTTGCAGGCTGGGTCTGAGTCAGACTGAAACTAGATAAAGAGAAGTAACCACTGTCTGGTTTTGATATTTTGTTCTTGTGAGACAGTGGACAATGCTAATGAATTCAGAGGCTACTGTACCAGGTTACTTTATAAGGAAACCTCAGCTTATTAATACACACACACATTGACGTAGGTGATCATACCACCAGGTAGTGACCATGTATATAATCAGCTGTGCCCTTAGGTGGTGTGCAGAACTCAGGATGGACATCAGTTGAATGTTTGATGTTTGATTATTATATATTATGTATTATATTCAAATTGTTATGATTTATAAGTGCACATTGATTATTCCTTATTTGTTAAGTAAATAACAGAGCCAAGAAAGGTGGAACCAACAACTTCGCTGAAAGTTGCATGTCACGGGGGCTATTCGAAGCTAATGCAGTACGCCACAGGATGTTTTTGTACTGATCAAGGGGAGTCAAGTCTAGAGTGAACCAAGGGCTCTGTTCTTAGTTCTACATTTTTTGAATGAGGCATGCTTATTTAACATGGTGAGGAAAGCACTTTTAAAGAACAACCAGGAGTCCTCTACTGATGGGATGAGGTCAATATCTTTCCAGGATACCCGAGCCAGGTCGATTAGAAAGGCCTGCTCGCTGAAGTGTTTTAGAGAGCGTTTGACAGTGGTAAGGGGTGGTAGTTTGACCGCGGACACATTATGTCATGTTTGTCATTTATTATCTTGTCTTGTCCCTGTGCTTCCCATTCTATTCGTTTCCCTCTGCTGGTCTTATTAGGTTCTTTCCCTCTTTCTATCCCTCTCTCTCCCCCTCCCTCTCTCACTCTCTCGCTCTCTCTTCTCTCTATCGTTCCGTTCCTGCTCCCAGCTGTTCCTATTCCCCTAATCATCATTTAGTCTTCCCACACCTGTTCCCGATCCTTTCCCCTGATTAGAGTCCCTATTTATTCCTTTGTGTTCCGTTCCTGTCCCGTCGGTTCCGTGTTTAGAATTCACCATGCTGTGATTGCGTTTCGCCCTGTCCTGTCGTGTTTTTGCTGTGATTGTGTATCGCCCTGTCCTGTCGTGTTTTTTTGCCTTCATCAGATGCTGCGTGTGAGCAGGTGTCTCTGTCAACTACGGCCTGCGCCTACCCGAAGCGACCTGCAGACTGCAGGTCGCTTCTCCAGTTATTCCCCCTCTACAGACTAGAGGATTTCTGTTATTCCCTGTTTGGACTTAAATAAACTCTGTTTCTGTTAAGTCGCTTTTGGGTCCTCTTTCACCTGCATGACACATTACAGATGCAGGCATTGAGAGAGTGATCGCTGAGATCCTGGTTGAAGACAGCAGAGGTGTATTTAGAGGGCAGGTTGGTCAGGATGATATCTAGGATGATATCTCAGCTAGGGGCTGAGGGGGGTCTGTAACAAGCAGCAACAGTGAGAGACTTATTTCTGGAAAGGTGGACTTTTAAATGTAGAAGCTCAAACTTTTTGGGCACAGACCTGGATAGTAGGACAGAACTCTACAGGCTATCTCTACAGTAGATTGCAACTCCGCCCCCTTTGGCAGTTCTATCTTGATGGAAAATTATGAAATTGGAGATTGAAATTTCAGTAATTTTGGTGGCCTTCCTTATTCTGTAATAGCTACTGTAAATTGTACACTGCTGTTAGATTAACAAAAAATTAATCTTTCTGCCCATATGACATGTCTATGTCCCGGAAAGTTGGCTGTTGTTAACAACACCATTCTAGTCACATATCGCATGTTGAGCAGCAACCGTCCCGTATAAGGGACACCAATCCCGAGAGCAGGGCTGCCAAACCCTCTTCCTGGAGATCTACTGTCCTGAAGGTTTTCAGTCCAACCATAATTTAGCATTTCTGATTCAGCTAGTTAAGGTCTTGTTGAGCAGCTAATTAGTAGAATCAGGTGTGTTAAATTAGGATTGGACTGAAAACCCACAGGAAGGTAGATCTCCAGGAAGAGGGTTGGGCAGCCCTGACCTAGAGGTTAATATAGCCAGGTGAGACAGCCACATATCACAGTCTATTTTACAGGATATAAATATTGCATTCCAGCTAAACAACGGATATACACTGAGGGTACAAAACATCAAGAACATCTTCCTAATATTGAGTTGAGCAACCACAACTCTTTTTATTTTGCAGTTATCTTGGTAGCAATAAGTGAAAAGAGAAAATGGGAATCAAGCATTTCAAATACAGGTACAGCCTGTTCCTTTTGGGTCAAGCTGAATTACGTAGCATGTATTTGTTTGTTTGCCAACAAGGTTTTTGAAACGCAGGGTGTAATTGCCTCCAAGTAGAGTACAGGTCATGTTTTCTCTAAATAAGGAACAGGTCTATCCTTTACACGCACAGTGACACACACACACACACACACACACAGTGACACACACACACACACACACACACAGTGACACACACACACACACACACACACACACACACACAGTGACACACACACACAGTGACACACACACACACACACACACACACACACACACACACACACACACACACACACACACACACACACACAGTGACACACACAAACTAACACAAACAAACACAAACAGTGACACACACACACAAACACAAACAGTGACACACACACACAGTGGCGCGCACACACACACAGTGACACACACACACAGTGGCACACACACACACACAGTGACACACAGTGACACACACACACACAGTGACACTCACACACAAACACAGTGACACACACACACATACACACACACACACAGTGACACACACACACATACACACACAATGACACACAGTGGGACACACACACACAGTGACACAGTGACACACAAACAGTGACACACAGAGTGACACACACCCAGTGACACACCCAGAGTGACACATACACGCACACACACACAGTGACACATATACACACACACACACACAGTGACACACACACACAGTGACACACACCCAGTGAAACACACAGTGACACACACAGTGACACACACAGTGACGCACCCAGTGAAACACACAGTGACACACACAGTGACACACACACACCAACACAGTGAAACACGCACACACACACACACAGTGACACACAGTGACACACAGTGACACACACAGAAACACAGTGACACACACAGTGACACACACAGTGACGCACCCAGTGAAACACACACACCAACACAGTGAAACACGCACACACACACACACACACAGTGACACACAGTGACACACACAGAAACACAGTGACATACACACAACACACAGTGACACACGGACACAGTGACACACACACACAGACACAGTGACACACACACACACAGTGACACACACAGACACAGTGACACACACAGACACAGTGACACAGTGACACAAACTGACACGCACACACACACTCACACAGTGACACACACACAGTGACACACACACATTGACACACAGAAACACCCACACACACAGTGACACACACACACAGAGACACAGTGACACACACACACACACACACACACACACACACACACACACACACACACACACACACACACACACACACACACACACACACACACACACACACACACACACACGCAGACACACGCAGACAGTGACACACACAGTGACACATACAGTGACACACACACAGACACAGTGACACACACACAGACAATTACATTTACATTTACATTTAAGTCATTTAGCAGACGCTCTTATCCAGAGCGACTTACAAATACACTGTAATAAGGACCCGTTCAAATGAAGATTACCGATTTCTCAACCAATTAATGTCTACAAAATGATTAGGTAACATTTCATTAAATAACTTAATAAGTTTGAATGTTAGAGAGAATCATTTTAAATGCACACACACAGTGACACACAGTGACACACACACACACAGTGACACTCACACACAAACACAGTGACAGACACACACACACACAGTGATACATACACACACACACACAGTGACACACACACACAGTGACACACACCCAGTGAAACACACAGTGACACACACAGTGACACACACAGTGACGCACCCAGTGAAACACACAGTGACACACACAGTGACACACACACACACCAACACAGTGAAACACGCACACACACACACACACACACACACAGTGACACACACACAGTAACACACAGTGACACAAAGTGACACACACAGAAACACAGTGACATACACACAACACACAGTGACACACAGACACAGTGACACACACAGACACAGTGACACACACACACAGACACAGTGACACACACACAGACACAGTGACACACACACACACAGACACAGTGACACAGTGACACAAAGTGACACGCACACACACACTCACACAGTGACACTCACACAGTGACACACACACAGTGACACACACACATTGACACACAGAAACACCCACACACACAGTGAAACACACACACAGAGACACAGTGACACACACACACACAGACAGTGACACACACCCAGTGATACAGTGACACACACACAGACACAGTGACACACACACAGACATAGTGACACACACACAGACATAGTGACACACACACAGTGACACACACACAGTGACATACAGAAACACACACACAGACACAGTGACACACATACAGACACAGTGACACACACACACACAGACAGTGACACACACAGTGACACACACACAGACCCAGTGACACACACACACGGTGACGTACACAGTGACACACACACGGTGACACACACTGACACACACTTCCTCATTCTACCTCCATCATTTAATTCTCTCTAATACACTTCCTCTCTCACTCTTACCCTTCTATCAGTCCATCTATTCTGTCATTCTCTAAACCTTACCCTTCTATCAGTCCATCTATTCTGTCATTCTCTAACCCTTACCCTTCTATCAGTCCATCTATTCTGTCATTCTCTAACCCTTACCCTTCTATCAGTCCATCTATTCTGTCATTCTCTAACCCTTACCCTTCTATCAGTCCATCTATTATGTCATTCTCTAACACTTACCCTTCTATCAGTCCATCTATTCTGTCATTCTCTAACCCTTACCCTTCTATCAGTCCATCTATTCTGTCATTCTCTAACCCTTACCCTTCTATCAGTCCATCTATTCTGTCATTCTCTAACCCTTACCCTTCTATCAGTCCATCTATTCTGTCATTCTCCAACCCTCCATGTTTTCCTTTTGAGGGACAGCCTGTGGGTACATGTTTTATAAACGTATCATTTTAAATGAATAATGTACCCCCCCCCCATCTAAAAATAACAAAACAAATAAAAAATGTGGGGGGACAAAGAATTTGAAGATTTTTGTTGAATGACTAAAGGTATGGCCATAAGCACATGGTTTGGAGGGCTCTATGATATCAGTCTTAATATAGTAAAGTAGTATATTTAAATACGAGGGACATGGAATCACCTCGACAGAAGAGAAGACCACTTTTGCAGCTTCAACATTACTAATGTATATTTCCCTAATGAGTTAGACATAAGTTAAATACAGTAACACAGTATAAAGGTATTATATGTGTGCAGTAACTGAAAATTACAATATTAACGTTGTTATTACGTAGGACTTGCATTGAGTTATTACATTAGTGAAATAGGTCCTTGTGTACAGTACTTACAAAAACTATGCATTTAAAATACAAGTATCAAAGTATTATGTAACAGGCTGATAAAATGTTGCTCCAAAAGTAATTATGATTTCATTCCACAGGCATGAGAACAGCTTAATGTTTAGAGTTACTGAGAATGCTAACAGTAACTAAATATCCCAAAACTGCTTTCTTGAATCAACTACAGCCAAGGTATGTGGAAAATCATGGTATTTTTTTTCTGAGTAAACTATCCCTTTAAAGAGGGTATAGTGTTTGAAACATGAACACTTACCCTCAGATGGAAGGAGGTTCAAAGTTATTTTTGCCATGCATCCAACTTGCTGTTTGCAAATGGCTTTGAATTACTCTGCAGTATTTCCAGGTATCATAAAATTAATTGCAGCTTTCAACTTTTTTCAGTGGCCTGTTGACAAAGTCATACAGTAGTTGAGCATTAAACTTATTAATACTTATCTGTACAAAATATCATTGGTACATTTTTTTAAACTTCATTATGTACACCTTGGGCAATGGACATTCAGGAGAATGGACATACACAGGGATGTTCACGTAGAAATGTATTGTGTAGCTCCAAAATGACTGTCAACAAATGTAAAGGAGATTGTGTATGCTCTATTCATTCTATTTCTATATTCAACCTGTAGATACGGTCCTGCCATTAGTGGAAGGCAGCCAATAGTTTCAGAAAGGTAGTCACGTCCTGAGATCTGTGTGTAGCATGAGGGACTTACACATAAACATACGTATAATTCCTGTAGCCAAACTACACCAGCTGTTTAGTACGTGAGGTGAGGTCCTCTGGGCTATTCTAAACATGTCAGGTTCTTTACATCAAGGACTGGAGCGTGGGAATCAGACAACAGTATCAGGATGCAACAGCAATTGTCATTTTCAGTGTCACAAGGCAGACACACATTCTCCATAGGCCTTCATCATTCCTGTGCATCAGCTCTATAAGCTCTGTACATCTGTCCTAAAAGACAGACTTCAATATCGGAACTAAAATACATTTCACAAGGTTTATCCTCCTGAGACTCTGCAATACATCTATACATGTGTGTCCTCTCTAGAGGACATCAGTTCTTGGTCCGTATCTCTGAGTACAAGCCTCTGTATTAACTGGAGTTGATGTCCGCACCCCCGCTGAGCTACATGCATCCCCTCTCCCATGGACACACCCCCTCCCGCGCTATTCTCCCATGGACACACCCCCTCCCGCGCTATTCTCCCATGGACACACCCCCTCCCTGTGCTATTCTCCCATGGACACCCTGTGATATTCTCCCATGGACACACCCCCTCCCTGTGCTATTCTCCCATGGACACACCCCCTCCCTGTGCTATTCTCCCATGGACACACCCCTCCCTGTGCTATTCTCCCATGGACACACCCCCTCCCTGTGCTATTCTCCCATGGACACACCCCCTCCCTGTGCTATTCTCCCATGGACACAACCCCTCCCGCGCTATTCTCCCATGGACACACCCCCTCCCGCGCTATTCTCCCATGGACACACCCCCTCCCGCGCTATTCTCCCATGGACACACCCCCTCCGCGCTATTCTCCCATGGACACACCCCCCTCCCTGTGCTATTCTCCCATGGGTGCTATTCTCCCATGGACACCCTGTGCTATTCTCCCATGGACACACCCCCTCCCGCGCTATTCTCCCATGGACACACCCCCTCCCTGTGCTATTCTCCCATGGACATACCCCTCCCTGTGCTATTCTCCCATGGCCACACCCCCTCCCTGTGCTATTCTCCCATGGCCACACCCCCTCCCTGTGCTATTCTCCCATGGACACGCCCCCTCCCTGTGCTATTCTCCCATGGAAACACCCCCTCCCGCGCTACTCTCCCATGGACATACCCCCTCCTGTGCTATTCTCCCATGGACACACCCCCTCCCGCGCTACTCTCCCATGGACACACCCCCTCCCGTGCTACTCTCCCATGGACATACCCCCTCCTGTGCTATTTTCCCATGGACACACCCCCTCCCGCGCTACTCTCCCATGGACACACCCCCTCCGGTGCTATTCTTCTCATGGACACACCCCTTCCCGCGCTACTCCACCATGGACACACCCCCTCCCGTGCTACTCTCCCATGGACACACCCCCTCCCGGGCTATTCTTCTCATGGACACACCCCCTCCTGCGCTATTCTTCTCATGGACACACCCTCTCCCTGCGCTATTCTCCCATGGACATACCCCCTCCCTGTGCTGCTCCCCCATGGACATACCCACTCCCTGCGCTGCTCCCCCATGGACATATCCCCTCCCTGTGCTGCTACCCCATGGACATACCCCCTCCCTGTGCTGCTCCCCCATGGACATACCCCCCACACTCAGATTCTCATCTAATCTATTTAATTTAAACAATAGGAACCATGTTTCACTTTGAACTATCCACGGTCTGAAAATAATAATAACCCAATAATAATAACCCAATAATAATAACCCAATAATAATAGCCCAATAATAATAGCCCAATAATAATAACCCAATAATAATAACCCAATAATAATAGCCCAATAATAATAACCCAATAATAATAGCCCAATAATAATAGCCCAATAATAATAGCCCAATAATAATAGCCCAATAATAATAACCCAATAATAATAACCCAATAATAATAACCCAATAATAATAGCCCAATAATAATAACCCAATAATAATAACCCAATAATAATAACCCAATAATAATAACCCAATAATAATAGCCCAATAATAATAGCCCAATAATAATAACCCAATAATAATAACCCAATAATAATAACCCAATAATAATAACCAAAACATAAGAACCCATTAATAATAACCCAATAATAATAACCCAATAATAATAACCCATAGCATTTACAGTACAATAAAACATATCATTTAATTCACACAGTAATAATAATTTAGTAAATAAATCTTTATCAGTCTTCACACCTCCAACGTTGTCGGCGCTCCCAGGGTACCTTAGGAACGTCCTGCCCCGGAGAAAGCCACAGATCAGCTGTGTTTAACCCCTGTGATAGTTCACAGATGGTCAGCCATCCAAACAATGTATTGAGTCATCACGCTGGGCCTCAGTGCCTGCAAGTCGCAACCTTATCTCCTTCCACTACAGCTTTGAATTACTCTGCAGTATTTTCAGGCATCATAAAATTAATTGCAGCTTTTTACTTTTTTTCGGTGGCATGTTGACAGGGTCAAACAGTAGTTGATCATTCAACTTATTAATACTTATCTGTACAAAATATCATTGGTTAAATATCATTTAACTTAATTATGTACACTTGGGGCAAAGGACATTCAGGAGAATGGACAAACAGAATGTTGAGATAGAAATATATTGTGTAGATCCAATATGACTGTCAGATAGATTGGAATAGTATAGGAGGTTGTGTGTGATCTATTCATTCTATTTCTATCTTCAACACAGAGTTCCAGGTACAGCCCTGCCATTACTTGAAGGCAGCCAATGAAATATATTTTTAAGTAGTTGCCTTCTAAGATCTGTATTTAAAAAGTTAAAAAGTAATCACTTTGAAATCTGTATGTAATGTGAGGGATTTACATAAATATACACAGAGTGTACAAAATGTTATGAACACCTTCCTAATATTGAGTTGCACCCACTTTTGCCCTCAAAACAGCCTCAATTCGTCAGGGCATGAACTCTACAAGGTGGCAAAGACATTCCACAGGAATGCTGGCCCACGTTGACTCCAACGCTTCTCACAGCTGTGTCAAGTCTGTTTTGTCACCAAAGCCCCATACACTACCCACCCTTGCGACCTGTACGCTCTCGTTGGTTGGCCCTCGCTTCATACTCGTCGACAAACCCACTGGCTACAGGTTATCTCACACTGACAGCGTCGTGAAGAAGGCGCAGCAGCGCCTCTTCAACCTCAGGAGGCTGAAGAAATTCGGCTTGTCACCAAAAGCACTCACAAACTTCTACAGATGCACAATCGAGAGCATCCTGGCGGGCTGTATCACCGCCTGGTACGGCAACTGCTCCGCCCTCAACCGTAAGGCTCTCCAGAGGGTAGTGAGGACTGCACAATGCATCACCGGGGGCAAACTACCTGCCCTCCAGGTCACCTACACCACCCGATGTTACAGGAAGGCCATAAAGATCATCAAGGACATCAACCACCCGAACCACTGCCTGTTCACCCCGCTATCATCCAGAAGGCGAGGTCAGTACAGGTGCATCAAAGCTGGGACC
Organism: Oncorhynchus gorbuscha; assembly: GCF_021184085.1. Lineage (NCBI taxonomy): Eukaryota > Metazoa > Chordata > Actinopteri > Salmoniformes > Salmonidae > Oncorhynchus > Oncorhynchus gorbuscha. The sequence goes on from NW_025746258.1 coordinate 111,803, forward strand.
GAGAGACTGAAAAACAGCTTCTATCTCAAGGCCATCAGACTGTTAAACAGCCACTACTAACATTGAGTGGCTGCTGCCAACACACTGTCATTGACACTGACCCAACTCCAGCCATTTTAATAATGGGAATTGATGGGAAATGATGTAAATATATCACTAGCCACTTTAAACAATGCTACCTTATATAATGTTACTTACACTACATTATTCATCTCATATGCATATGTATATACTGTACTCTACATCATCGACTGCATCCTTATGTAATACATGTATCACTAGCCACTTTAACTATGCCACTTTGTTTACTTTGTCTACACACTCATCTCATATGTATATACTGTACTCGATACCATCTACTGTATGCTGCTCTGTACCATCACTCATTCATATATCCTTATGTACATATTCCTTATCCCCTTACACTGTGTATAAGACAGTAGTTTTGGAATTGTTAGTTAGATTACTTGTTGGTTATCACTGCATTGTCGGAACTAGAAGCACAAGCATTTCGCTACACTCGCATTAACATCTGCTAACCATGTGTATGTGACAAATAAAATTTGATTTGATTTGATCTCCAAGTCTCTGCTAGGTAAAGCCCTGTCTTATCTCAGCTCACTGGTCACCATAGCAGCACCCACTCATAGCACGCGCTCCAGCAGGTATATCTCACTGGTCACCCTCAAAGCCAATTCCTCCTTTGGTCGACTTTCCTTCCAGTTCTCTGCTGCCAATGACTGGAACGAACTGCAAAAAAATCTCTGAAGCTGGAGACTCATATCTCCCTCACTAGCTTTAAGTACCAGCTGTCAGAGCAGCTCACAGATCACTGCACCTGTACATAGCCCATCTATAAACAGCCCATCTATCTATCTACCTCATCCCCATACTGTATTTATTTATCTTGCTCCTTTGCACCCCAGTATCTCTACTTGCACATCCATCTTCTGCACATCTACCATTCCAGTGTTTAATTGCTATGTTGTAATTATTTTGCCACCGTGGCCTATTTATTGCTTTAACTCCCTTATTTGCACTCACCTCATTTGCACTCACTGTATATAGACTTTTTGTTTTATTTTGTTCTACTGTATGTTTTGTTTATTCCATGTGTAAATCTGTGCTGTTGTATGTGTCAAATTGCTATGCTTTATCTTGGCCAGGTCGCAGTTGCAAATGAGAACTTGTTCTCAACTAGCCTACCTGGTTAAATAAAGGTGAAATAAAATAAAATAAATAAAAAATAAAGTTGGCTGGATGTCCTTTGGGGGGTGGACCATTCTTGATACACACAGGAAACTGTTGAGCATGAAAAACCCAGCAACATTGCAGTTCTTGACACACTCAAACCAGTGTTCCTGGCACCTACTACCATACCCCGTTCAAAGGCACTTCAATATTTTGTCTTGTCCGTTCACCCTCTGAATGGCACACGTACACAATCCATGTCTCAATTGTCTCCAGGCTTAAAAATTCTTCTTTAACCCGTCTCCTCCCATTTATCTACACTGATCAATACAGGATCATACCTTTCACCTGGAATCACCTGGTCAGTCTGTTATGGAAAGAGCAGGTTTTTCCTAGTGTGTTGTACAATCAGTGTATAATTCCTATAGACATACAACTTTTTAATACATGAGGTGAGGTCCTCAGGAATATTAATACATGAGGTGAGGTCCTCAGGATTGTTAAAAAGCGAGGTGAGGTCCCCAGGACTGTTAATACGTGAGGTGAGGTCCCCAGGACTGTTAATATAATAATAATAATAATAATATATGCCATTTAGCAGTGAGGTTATCCAGGACTTAATAGTCATGTGTGCATACATTCTAATATGGGTGAGGTCCCCTGGAGCGCCTGCTCTAATAGCTACAGAGGTGAGGTCCTCAGGACTATTAATATGTGAGGTGAGGTCCCCAGGACTGTTAATACGTGAGGTGAGGTCCTCAGGACTATTAATATGTGAGGTGAGGTCCCCAGGACTGTTAATATGTGAGGTGAGGTCCTCAGGACTAATATAAACATAACAGGTTCTTTACATCAAGGACTGGAACTTGGGAATCAGACAATATCAGGATGCAACAATACTTTATTTGAATTTTCAGTATTGCAAGCAAGACAGACATCTCCATAGGCCTACATGGAACTCCGTACAACTGTCCTACAAGACAGACATCTCCATAGGCCTACATGGAACTCCGTACAACTGTCCTGCAAGACAGACATCTCCATAGGCCTACATGGAACTCCGTACAACTGTCCTGCAAGACAGACATCTCCATAGGCCTACATGGAACTCCGTACAACTGTCCTACAAGACAGACATCTCCATAGGCCTACATGGAACTCCGTACAACTGTCCTACAAGACAGACATCTCCATAGGCCTACATGGAACTCCGTACAACTGTCCTACAAAACAGCCTCCAACAGATGGCAATATCAGATTTCTCACAGACAAATATCACTATGTTTCATTCACACGCTCAGACAATGATGATCTGCTGTAACACACAGAGAGCGTGCCCAGGGAGGAGAGCTAGGTGGAATATGGACACCAATGGCTAAAAACACTACATTCCACAATCATTCCTATTTCTCATACTTACTTCACTAAAACCACCACCACCAACTAACAAACCACCATACATTTTTTTGTTATGTGCCGGACCCCAGTAAGACTAGCTGTTGCCATTGGCGTTGGCTACAGTGGTGATTTTAACATGTAAATCTTAGTGGGGCAAACTTTTTTTGATGAATGCCATCAAAGCCACTACACAACACAAAAAAATACATTAATTGCACAATAACATTGGCAAATGGTGCCCACAAACTGTTAGGGCCTACATAAAGCTGTCCCAACAGCAGAGTCCCAACACCTTACGTAAGTTTAGACCACTTTTGCAGCTTCAAGTTGACTGACATATTTTCATGAGACAATTAACAGTAACACGGCATAAAGTTATTATACATGTGTAGTAACTGAGTATTACAATAGGAAAATTGGTATAGGACTTTGGAAATTACTTTAGAATGGCATAAGTGTAATAAGAAACAGTTTCTAGTCCTTGTGTACAATACCTACAAAAACTCAGCTCATTGCTATGCATTTAAAATGCAAGTATCAAAGTATTATGTAACAGGCTAATAAAATGTTGCGCCAAAACAATGTTTATTACACAGGCACAATAACCATTTAATGTTAAGTGTAACTGAGAATGCTAACAGTAACTAAATATCCCAAAACTGCTTTCTGGAATCAACTACATCCATGGTCGATGGGAAATCATGTTAGTTTGTATTCTGAGTAAGCTGGATGGTATAGTGCATGTTTGAAACACTTACCCTCAGACGGACAGAGGTTCAAAGTCGTTTTGCTAAGCATCCAACTTGCTGTTTGCAAATGGCTTTGAATTACACTGTCTTTCCAGGTATCATGAAATTAATTGCAGCTTTCAACTTTTTCAGGGTCATACAGTAGTTGAGCATTCAACTTATTAATGCTTATCTGTACAAAATATCATTGGTTAAATATCATTCGATTTAATTATGTACACCTAAGGCAGTGGACATTCAGGAGAATGGAAATATACAGTGGGGCAAAAAAGTATTTAGTCAGCCACCAGTTGTGCAAGTTCTCCCACTTAAAAAGATGAGAGAGGCCTGTAATTTTCATCATAGGTACACTTCAACTATGACAGACAAAATGAGAAAAAAACATCCAGAAAATCACATTGTAGGATTTTCAATGAATTTATTTGCAAATTATGGTGGAAAATAAGTATTTGGTCAATAACAAAAGTTTATCTCAATACTTTGTTATATACCCTTTGTTGGCAATGACAGAGGTCAAAAGTTTTTTGTAAGTCTTCACAAGGTTTTCTCACACTGTTGCTGGTATTTTGCCCCACTGTACCGAATGTTCACGTAGAAATGTATTGTGTAGCTCCAATGTGACTGTCAGATTGGAATAGCATAGGAGGTTGTGTGTGCTCTATTCATTCAATTTCTATCTTCAACATGCAGTTCCAGATACAGCCCTGCCGGTAGTTGAAACCAGCCAATCCAATAGTTTCAGAAAAGTAGTCACTTCCTGAGATCTGTGTGTAACGTGGATTTACACACATATCCTCTCAGTAGCAGTACTACACCAACTTTACAATACGGAGAGGTTACATCCTCGGGACTAATCTAAACATTAGATTATTTACACCAAGGACTGGAACATTGGAAACCGACAACAGTATTAGGATGCAACAATGTATTTTCATTTTCCTCATCACAAGACAGACATCTCCACAGGACGACATCATTCCTATACATCTGTTCCAGAAGCTCCGTACAACTGTCCTACAAGACAGACTTCAGCAGATGGCAATATCAGATTTCGCACAAACAAATATCACAAGGTTTATTCACGTTTCATTCACATACTCAGACAATAACAATGTGTTGTAACACATATAGAGCCCAGGGAGAAGGAGAGCAGCTCAAGATGGAATATGGGCACCAACGCCTAAAAAACACTACATTCACAATCATTCCTATTTCTCATACTAACTTCAGTAAACCCAACATCACCGCTCCCAAGGCACGCTGACCAGCACATCGTAACGTGATCCTCTGAATGACACAAACAGGAAGGCTTTTATACACAAGGCCACGCCCTTAATGAGCAATCACATACACCTGGCACAGGCAGACCAACACCGATACGTTCAAAATAGGTTGATGGTTCTCCCCCGTTACACATATTCAAATAGTTTTGATAAGTAGTACTTTTTATGGATCTGTATTCAAACAGTTATAGTTACCTCCAAAAGTAACTATTTATTCCAACAGAAATAGTTACTTTCCAAAAAGCATAGTTCGAACTATCGTTATTCCAGGGCAGGTTAACTGTAACTTTCGTTATCCCAGGGCAGGTTAACTGTAACTATCGTTATTCCAGGGCAGGTTAACTGTAGCTATCGTTATCCCAGGGCAGGTTAACTGTAACTATCGTTATTCCAGGGCAGGTTAACTGTAACTATCGTTATCCCAGGGCAGGTTAACTGTAACTATCGTTATCCCAGGGCAGGTTAACTGTAACTATCGTTATTCCAGGGCAGGTTAACTGTAACTATCGTTATCCCAGGGCAGGTTAACTGTAACTATCGTTATCCCAGGGCAGGTTAACTGTAACTATCGTTATCCCAGGGCAGGTTAACTGTAACTATCGTTATCCCAGGGCAGGTTAACTGTAACTATCGTTATCCCAGGGCAGGTTAACTGTAACTATCGTTATCCCAGGGCAGGTTAACTGTAACTATCGTTATCCCAGGGCAGGTTAACTGTAACTATCGTTATCCCAGGGCAAGTTAACTGTAACTATCGTTATCCCCAGGTTAACTGTAACTATCGTTATCCCAGGGCAGGTTAACTGTAAACGTTATCCCAGGGCAGGTTAACTGTTATCGTTATCCCAGGGTAGGTTAACCAGTTATCCCCGGGCAGGTTAACTGTAACTATCGTTATCCCAGGGCAGGTTAACTGTAACTATCGTTATCCCAGGGCAGGTTAACTGTAACTATCGTTATCCCAGGGCAGGTTAACTGTAACAGGTTAAATGTAACTATCGTTATCCCAGGGCAGGTTAACTGTAACTATCGTTATCCCAGGACAGGTTAACTGTAACTATCGTTATCCCAGAGCAGGTTAACTGTAACTATCGTTATCCCAGGGCAGGTTAACTGTAACTATCGTTATCCCAGGACAGGTTAACTGTAACTATCGTTATCCCAGGGCAGGTTAACTGTAACTATCGTTATCCCAGGACAGGTTAACTGTAACTATCGTTATCCCAGGGCAGGTTAACTGTAACTATCGTTATCCCAGGACAGGTTAACCAGGGCAGGTTAACTGTAAATCGTTATCCCAGGGCAGGTTAACTGTAACTATCATTATCCCAGGGCAGGTTAACTGTAACTATCGTTATCCCAGGGCAGGTTAACTGTAACTATCGTTATCCCAGGGCAGGTTAACTGTAACTATCGTTATCCCAGGACAGGTTAACTGTAACTATCGTTATCCCAGAGCAGGTTAACTGTAACTATCGTTATCCCAGGGCAGGTTAACTGTAACTATCGTTATCCCAGAGCAGGTTAACTGTAATGTATGTTTTGTTATGCATCGAGCCCCAGTAAGAGAAGGTGTGGCCTTTGGCGTCGGCTAATGGGGATCCTGATTAAATAAAAATCAATATGACCTTTTGTCTATATTCCCGGTTCTATGAAAAGGACAAAAACAATGTGTTCCAATAAACATGGATCTGATCTGTTATTGGTCCTTATTTATTAATTCATGCAACAGTGGATCCCCTCACTAAGGGAACATAGACATGATCCCACAACCACAAACAGACAAGAGGTTTACTAAACAGCCACCCACGGCCTTCCACTCTGTCTACCAAAACACAACCTCTCTTCTTGCGTGTTTCAAGGGTACGCACTTCAAGAATCAATAGGTACATATGAAAACGGAAGTAGAAACCGCAGATTTCCCCTTAGTCAGCTTTTCATGACATCACTCTGTATTCAGCTTCAAAGGAGCAGGTTTTGGTTCTATTCAACCAGTGAGTGACAAATACTGCAGAGAGAAAACCATGTTCTCCGTTCATTCATTGTCCTCATCCTTTACTGGTTGGGTTATTGTTAACATCTTTGTTTTCCGTGGGAGTTCTGTAAACTCACGAATACCTTTATTTCTTTATTTTATCATGGAGTTAAACTGAGACCAAGGTTTCTTTTACAGATGAGTCCTAAATGAATGAAATCAAAATTTAAATACAAAATGCAAGCAGAAAGAAAAACATGGTCATTCAAAACATCACATTCATCAGTAATAAGGTCCTCAATCAGCTTTCTGAATTGCCCCAGAGGCAACAAAACATCACATTTAAGAACATTTAGAAGATTTTTCAGATTGCTACTCAAATATCTACATGTGGTAGGTGCTAAAGTTGAATTACTGGTTGGGTTATTTTTAACCCATTTGTTTATTGTGAGTACTTTCAACTTCCAACTACCTATATACACATGATATTGTAGGTACTATAGTGGCAAATGGTTGGGTCACTGGTTGTGTTATTTTGAACCCATTTGTTTATTGTGAGTACCATCAACTTCCGACAGGGATGCTTTCGTTATGGGGGCTCATGGTCAAAATGACCTAGCTGTACAGGTGAAGATTGGCACAGATCCTTCTCCACAACCCCTCCCATCCTCGGTCCCTTCTCCACACATCTGATTCATTCCTCCTGTGCACCTCCCCTTGGCCAGGTAAACCATATAAATATTCCATCCTCAGTTAGCTACCCAGGGAGCTCTTGGTTGCCTCGAGACGTGGAGAAAAAGGGAGAGAGGCAGGTGTAGACGTGCAACAGGTGCAGTTTCTCAGGATAAGGAGGAAATAAATGATCTTCACAAAACCACTGGGATTGAGACAGAGGTGCAAGGATGGGGCTTGTAGTAAGTCTGCATTGCACTTTTGATTATCGGGATTTTAATAGACTTATTTTGTGTTCTTTCATCTTCACTAAAAATATGTTATTTTACAGTTCATATACTTGCAAAAAAGATTTCTCTATATTTCATATTAATTGCTGCTTCTTAAGGGGATACATTTCTAAATGGAATTTCTAGACCCGATGAGCAAAGAGGCACATTGATAGTTTGCAGCTTCTCATCATTAACGTGTGTTTGACATACAGAAGGGGAAAGATGATTATAAACTGGCGGCGACCTCCGAGGACGATGGAAAGAAGAAGAGTGAAAAGCAGGTGAAGAAAGCGAAGGAGAAGATGGATAAGGATGACCTGAAAAAGGAAGTTGACCTGGTGAGGAAAACTGATTATTTATTCATATAATGACATTAGATGACATGGACAGTGCACATGAATCCATATGCAATTTGTTTATAATATATACAATGACATAGCTTCAAAATGTTTGTGTTTTCTATAAGAAAAGACAAAGTTACATAGTACACTGTAATGAAAAAAAGTTTTTTTCCCACATGAAAAAAGACAACAGTTGACTGTAGAATACTACAGTTCTAACTATAAAATTCTACATGAAACTGTAGAATACTATACTGTACACTGTAGTATCCCTCGATCATGTGTAGTACTTACTGTAGAATGTTGTAGTATACTGTAGAATGTTGTAGTATACTGTAGAATGTTGTAGTATACTGTAGAATGTTGTAGTATACTGTAGAATGCTATAGAAAATATGACAGTATTATTGTTTGTTTTTTAACACTGTAGAAAATACTACAGTAATGTTCACAAAAACACAACAGTCCACAAAAACACTACACTTATTTTACTTTATTAACTACAACAGTATTTAATATGCATATATCCTGCCAATTATATTCCCCATTGTGAGCCACCCATAAGTGAGAAATTATCCATTCAGACTTCAATCCTACTACCTACAAGTTATGGAAAATGCTTTCTTTCAGTATTTTTTCAGTAGGTTTCCTGAAGGAAGGCGTGTCAAAGATAATGAAACCAAAAAAACTATAGTAAATAACATATTAATGCAGTAATGTTATACGGTAATTTGGGCGGGGAAAGAATTGCTGTATTTCAAATGGTACTGTAATTCCATCCCACAGAATTCACTACCATAAAAAAAATGTTGTAGCTCCTAAAACGTTTTGACCACCAGTGGGTGCATGGTGTTGTTGTTTCTGGCTCATTACCATATTTCGAGGCTTGCCTTGTAAGAGGCTGTATTTGTTGCACCCGTTATCGAGAACGTTGTATGAATTTAACTGGTGTGTGGTAGTAGTGCCCCAACCATTTCAAATGTATAGGGAACATACTGAAGTGGCAGTAAGCCTTAAACCTGTCATGGTTGAGCATTTTGCCATGTCATTTTGGTCTGTAGTCGCTGACCGTTTGGAAGCCTTTGTTAAGGCCTCTAGAAGTGCTAATGATATGAAACACAAAATATGAATTGATATGCTATAATGTGTAAGCACTACCTAACAGCTAACCTGCTTGTACCAATCCCATGTCGTGTAAAACACTGTGAAATACAAAAACCCCTTCTCCCCTCAATTCATTTCAATTACAGTCAGTAGTATTGACTGTTTTTCACACATTTTCAACTTTAACTGTATATATATGTAACGGTTCTCTTTAGGTGAAGTAGAGGTGGACCAAAATGCAGCGTGGTTTCTTTGATTCATGTTTAATAACAAAAGATAAACATGAACACTACAAAAACGTGGAAAACCAAAAACAGCCCTATCTGGTGCAAAACACAGAGACAGGAACAATCACCCACAAACACACAGTGAAACCCAGGCTACCTAAATATGGTTCCCAATCAGAGACAATGACTAACACCTGCCTCTGATTGAGAACCATATCAGGCCAGACATAGAAATAGACAAACAAGACATCCAACATAGAATGCCCACTCAGATCACACCCTGACCAAACAAAACATAGAAACATACAAAGCAAACTATGGTCAGGGTGTGACAATATAACTGTAAAACACATTTCACTGAACCTGTCCAGTGTGTGACAATAAAATATGTTTTATTTTTAACCGTATAATAGAGTAAATTCTATGATATTTTACTGTCATTACACAGTAATTGCTTTCATACTTTATTCATATTACAGTAGGCAATATTAAATACAGTAACTTACCACTAGCTGCCTGTAAGTTACTGTAAAATTCACGGCAACCCCTTTACAGTGTAACCCTATTCATCTCTGTGGGCCAGAAAAGGTGCAGCACACAACCTATCAAGCCTGTATAAAGCTCTTTGGTTTACAGATTTGCATTTTCATTTACTTACTATCACTCTGCAGTGAGTCTTGGGGGCAGTTCTAAAACCCCAATAGCCTGTGTTTAAACTTGAGAGAAACAGTAGCCTTTCATTGGAAACTGCTTTCTTACATGTAGCGAAATAGGAAAACGGATATGTGCACTGTGCAGTACTTATTCGGGGCAGAAGGTAACATTCAGTAATGGATTCAATCACGAATCAGAGTGATTCCATCCATCATACAGAAACAAATGACTCTTCTATGGTTTAAGGTCAAATCTGTGCTGCATGACCTTGTCATACATAGAATCAGTTCAAACTATTAGAGAAATGTGTTTCATCACTAAATGTTCTGTTAACTTCTACCAATGTGGAAAGATTAAAGAACAACAAGCTCTCTCTCTCTCTCTCTCTCTCTCTCTCTCTCTCTCTCTCTCTCTCTCTCTCTCTCTCTCTCTCTCTCTCTCTCTCTCTCTCTCTCTCTCTCTCTCTCTCTCTCTCTCTCTCTCTCTCTCTCTCTCAGGATGACCACAAGTTGACCTTGGATGAGCTTAACAGGAAATACGGCACAGACTTAGCCAGGGTGAGTGAATATCTATGTGTGTTCATGTGTGCCTCCGTTTGTAACATTGACAACCAGTTGGATCAGTAGCTCCTACGGATGAAAGCTGACTGTAATTTGCGTTGGTAGAACTTCCTCTGCCTTCTAAGTCAAGATGGCATCACTATCTAACACCGAATCGTAACATATGAAACATATCTATATCTTCCTAAAGTTTACACAATTTGGAGTAAAACATATATTTTCAGATTGTGTGACATCACTTTGCTTACTTTGTGCCTTTTCTTTCCTCCTTCCCTCCCTCCTCCTTTCCCTTCTCTTTCCTCCTTCCCTCCCTCCTCCTTTCCCTTCTCTTTCCTCCTTCCCTCCCTCCTCCTTTCCCTTCTCTTTCCTCCTTCCCTCCCTCCTCCTTTCCCTTCTCTTTCCTCCTTCCCTCCCTCCTCCTTTCCCTTCTCTTTCCTCCTTCCCTCCCTCCTCCTTTCCCTTCTCTTTCCTCCTTCCCTCCCTCCTCCTTTCCCTTCTCTTTCCTCCTTCCCTCCCTCCTCCTTTCCCTTCTCTTTCCTCCTTCCCTCCCTCCTCCTTTCCCCTTCTCTTTCCTCCTTCCCTCCCTCATCCTTTCCCCCTCTCTTTCCTCCTTCCCTCCCTCCTCCTTTCCCTTCTCTTTCCTCCTTCCCTCCCTCCTCCTTTCCCTTCTCTTTCCTCCTTCCCTCCCTCCTCCTTTCCCCTTCTCTTTCCTCCTTCCCTCCCTCCTCCTTTCCCCTTCTCTTTCCTCCTTCCTTCCCTCCCTCATCCTTTCTCCTTCTCTTTCCTCCTTCCCTCCCTCCTCCTTTCCCCTTCTCTTTACATTTTCCCTCTCTCCTTCTTCCCCCACCTAGGGTCTATCCTCGGTTCGGGCTAAGGAGATCCTTCTTCGGGATGGCCCAAACACCCTGACTCCTCCCCGCACTACCCCTGAGTGGGTGAAGTTCTGCAAACAGCTCTTTGGCGGGTTCTGCATGCTGCTGTGGATCGGAGCTGTGCTCTGCTTCATAGCCCACATTATCCAAGTCACCTCAGAGGAAGAGCCGACCAATGCTAATGTGAGAATCATCATACAATCGTAGAATTCAGAGATAATTTGAGATGAAGCCTCTAGTGCCTGAAAGGCTTTTCCTACTTAATGATAACACAATATTCTCATAATCATTCTGCCTCTTCTTAATAGTTGTACCTGGGCCTTGTGCTCGCTGTTGTCGTCATTATCACCGGTTGTTTCTCCTACTACCAAGAAGCCAAGAGCTCAAAGATCATGGACTCCTTCAAAAACCTGGTCCCGCAGGTTAGACTTCTGCCTTTTCAAACTCCTCTGAGAAGAACTCTATCATATAGTTACGTGTGCGGATGTTAATCGTGTCATCTTCCTTGTAGCAAGCCCTGGTAGTCCGTGACGGTGAGAAGAAGAACATCAACACTGAAGAAGTGGTGGTTGGCGATATAGTGGAGGTGAACGGCGGAGATAGGATACCAGCTGATTTGCGTATCGTCTCTGCCAGCGGCTGCAAGGTGGATACTTTAAAAAAACATTAAGTCATGTGTCACGTAAATGTAATTCATTCGTTGTTGTAATTGACACAATTATCTTTCCCCACTCAGGTGGACAACTCCTCTCTCACTGGTGAATCTGAGCCCCAAACTCGTAGTCCCGATTTTAGCAATGACAACCCCCTGGAAACCAGGAACATTGCCTTCTTCTCTACCAACTGTGTTGAGGGTAAGTACCTTCTGTAACTATCTACAATTATTGAATAGTTCAAATTTCTTGTATATATTCGTTATTTTAAGAGGGGATTCAGACCGGAGTTAAAAGCGCGTGTATTGAACTTTATTCATGTTGTATGCACTGTTTATTTGTTTCTATTCTGTTTGTATTCTGCCATTGAATTTAAGCATGTGGGTAACGCCAGAAATGGAGGTGTGTCGGAGGTGTGTCTGACCTTGATTTAATACCCAAATAATTCCATCACCATTAATAAGGTCGAGCAAACATGCCGGTTATAAGTGGAAAAGCATCTACTTTATTTTTCCCTGATAGAAGTAACAGCATTCTCCATGCACTGTAAATTATAAATTGACAAGAGCTAATTGATAAGAGCTAGGTAAATGAGTAATCCCCTCAGTGAAGTATGAAATATGTGCCGTTATGCAGATTTTTTTTTATTGTATGGCTTTATAACTTGCAGGGATTAAATTTGGAGACACGCGCCAAATGGGATGACAAGGTAAAGAGTTGCGCCAAATGTAACCTTTGTGCCCTTTGGGGTGTTTTAAACATATTCTCCAACGTTTCTTGTTTTTTTATTAGCCACTATCGGTCGGTGACTGTACATAATAACCACGTATATTTAGTGTTCGTTCCCTTCTCTACATTCGTATCATTCCACCACACCATCACATCGTTTGATTTAGCCTACCTTTCTCGCATTCATCTGAAAACGCTGTCACGTCTTTGTGTCTGTGGCTGAGGGTCAAGTAATAGTGTATACTATTTCATGAAGGCCCAATACAAATTGTAGTAAAAATAAATCTGGGGTTTATAGGCCTGTTAAATCATTCTGGAGCTGTAACCGATATATATAACCTGCCCAGGGACTGCCGTTGAAAATTAACCGGCGGGCTAAAACCGGCACTTTTACTGAAACGTTGATTAATGTGCACTGTCCCTGTAAAAATAAAATAAACTAAACTAAAACATGGATCTTGACGCACAGCGCAACACTTTGCACAGTTCCATGATCAGTGCGGGCAATTAGGGTATATTTACTATATCATACTATTTTATACTATTCTCCATGTTATAATTATAAAACTATTATAGGTTAGACTAATTTCAACGTTACCATTGATTAACTGAATGTGGCGACTTTCAAAATGAATCAAAACACCTTTATTTGTGCATAAAGGCTTTATTTTTCCATGAAGTAGGATTTATGATTATTCCCTAAACACAAATAATGTGTAAAATCAGTGTTTTAAAATGTATGCGTGGGTTCTGAAACAGCCTTGAAAACACATATTTGTCTCTATCGTTCTATATTCTCAACACATTCTCTACAATCAAGTCTTGTGGCGATCAAATTCAAATATAAGGTACACAGGTATTTAAAGAGATGACTTTAGATAAATTAACAGAAAAACGAATTAAACAAAAACTCCCTGATTGAATTGGTAGGCCACCAAGTGGGTGTGTTTTCTGAGGTTTAATTACATGTATTCAGTGCTCGCAAGGAAACCTTGTTAAGCGCCTCCATAAAGTAAGTCTGAATACCAACTACTGAGAAGTGGGTTGGAAAGGGAGGCATAGGAAAAGTGTTCAATTGTCTGAATTGCCTCTTTGTGATTCTAAACTAGGAATCATCAAATCATCCATTTTTTTTCTTGAGCCCACATTATCCAGGTCACCTCAGAGGAAGAGCCAACCAATGCTAATGTGAGAATCATACAATCGTAGAATTCAGAGATCATGAGATCCCTGGTCAGGGAGCCAGAACATAATTGGCTGCAAGAAGCCCAAACAGATATCATATTTGACTAAAACATCATCATTTCAAACCTTTGCTTACAGTTGTATATGATCACGTGTCTCTCTATTATGTGTGGGAATACTTGTGAACATATTTCCCAAATTAAAATCACCTGGAGCTGATTTCCTGACCCCCTAAAAAAAAAAAAAAAATATATATATATATATATTTTTTTATAATATATATATTTATTATATTTATATATATATATATATATATATATATATATTATAATGTTTTTTTATATATTATTTTAACAATTTTGTTATATGTATATCTATTTTAAAAATTGCTCAGAAATCATGGGAAGGCAAAATAAAACCACCCGCGTTCCAAATTCGGCGCACGGGACGCCAGTTGGAGAACCCTGTTCTAAACCACATACTCAATTTTTGACCCTTCCAGGAACTGCCAGAGGTATCGTCATCAACACTGGTGACCACACTATCATGGGTCGTATCGCCGCATTGGCCATGAGTCTGGAAAGTGGGCAGACGCCTCTCGGAATTGAAATTGATCACTTCATTGAAATCATCACCGGTGTGTCCGTCTTCTTTGGTGTGACTTTCTTAATCCTTTCCGTCATTCTGGGCTATGGATGGCTGCCATCCATCATCTTCCTCATTGGAATCATCGTCGCTAATGTGCCAGAGGGTCTCCTGGCTACTGTAACTGTGAGTGCTGATGAAAAATCACGTTTAACAAAAACTTAATGAAGAAAATGTATACAACATTTGACAAAATATGTTTTTTGTTACAACAACAAAACATATTTTGTCTAATTTTCTATTATTTAACCCTCTGCTATGGATTTCCTTCTTAGGTGTGTCTAACTCTGACTGCCAAGCGTATGGCCAAGAAGAACTGCCTGGTGAAGAATCTGGAAGCTGTGGAGACCTTGGGGTCCACCTCCACAATCTGCTCCGACAAGACTGGCACCCTGACCCAGAACAGAATGACTGTGGCTCACATGTGGTTCGACAACCAGATCCATGACGCTGACACCACAGAGAACCAGAGTGGTACCTCTTTCGACAAAAGCTCTGCCACCTGGGCTGCCCTGGCTAGAGTCGCTGGCCTGTGCAACCGAGCCGTCTTCCTGGCAGAACAGAACAACGTACCTATCCTCAAGAGAGATGTGAGCGGTGATGCCTCAGAAACTGCCCTGCTGAAGTGTATCGAGCTGTGCTGTGGGTCTGTCAAAGACATGAGAGAAAAGTACAGCAAAGTCGTTGAGATCCCCTTCAACTCCACCAACAAATACCAGGTAACCACGTGGTCAATCAAATCTAATCAAGCTTTATTTACACAGCAAATTACAGACATGGAATGCAACACAATGTGCTTCACATGGAAAAAAAAAAAAAAAACTATGGAAGTAAAAACTGAAATATTTCCTACATATTTACTACTGCGATCTAAAATATGGTGTGATGGACTTAAAATCATGGATGGGTTTTCTCAATCAGCTTGTAACTGCTACTGGGTATCTACATCCAGTCAGCTTGTTACTGCTACTGGTTATCTACATCCAGTCAGCTTGTTACTGCTACTGGGTATGTACATCCAGTCAGCTTGTAACTGCTACTGGGTATCTACATCCAGTCAGCTTGTTACTGCTACTGGGTATGTACATCCAGTCAGCTTGTAACTGCTACTGGGTATCTATATCCAGTCAGCTTGTAACTGCTACTGGGTATCTACATCCAGTCAGCTTGTTACTGCTACTGGGTATGTACATCCAGTCAGCTTGTAACTGCTACTGGGTATCTACATCCAGTCAGCTTGTTACTGCTACTGGGTATGTACATCCAGTCAGCTTGTAACTGCTACTGGGTATCTATATCCAGTCAGCTTGTAACTGCTACTGGGTATCTACATCCAGTCAGCTTGTTACTGCTACTGGGTATGTACATCCAGTCAGCTTGTAACTGCTACTGGGTATCTACATCCAGTCAGCTTGTAACTGCTACTGGGTATCTACATCCAGTCAGCTTGTAACTGCTACTGGGTATCTACATCCAGTCAGCTTGTTACTGCTACTGGGTATCTACATCCAGTCAGCTTGTAACTGCTACTGGGTATCTACATCCAGTCAGCTTGTAACTGCTACTGGGTATCTACATCCAGTCAGCTTGTTACTGCTACTGGGTATCTACATCCAGTCAGCTTGTAACTGCTACTGGGTATCTACATCCAGTCAGCTTGTAACTGCTACTGGGTATCTACATCCAGTCAGCTTGTAACTGCTACTGGGTATCTACATCCAGTCAGCTTGTAACTGCTACTGGGTATCTATATCCAGTCAGCTTGTAACTGCTACTGGGTATCTACATCCAGACAGCTTGTAACTGCTACTGGGTATCTACAACCAATAAGTAGCAGTAACTTTACTTTACCAGGCTCACTGGTTCCCTTCTGAGTTATTTAAAATAAAGTCAACCCTCTTCATGGTGTCATCTCATCTTCCACTAGCTCTCCATTCATGAGGACAGCACGGCCAGCGAGTCCAATCATCTGCTGGTGATGAAGGGAGCCCCTGAGAGGATCCTGGACAGCTGCTCCACCATCTTGCTCCAAGGCAAAGAACATCCTCTGGATGACGAGATAAAGGAATCATTTCAGAAAGCATACGAAGCGCTAGGAGGACTGGGAGAGAGAGTGCTGGGTAAGAGGGCACACCAATATGGAAACATATTCATTCAAAGGTTTGTGAGCTAATGTACAGTCTTAAACATGAAGAATTTGTTCTAGGTTGTTTCTGCCTCTGCGTCCTTTCCAGGTTTCTGCCATTTCCAGCTCCCTGATGACCAGTTTCCAGAAGGCTTTGACTTTGACTGTGAAGATGTGAACTTTCCCACTGAGAATCTGTGCTTCGTTGGCCTCATGTCCATGATTGACCCTCCCCGTGCTGCTGTGCCTGACGCTGTGAGCAAGTGCAGGTGTGCTGGAATCAAGGTATGGCAATATCATAGTAAACTCAAGACTCTTCGGTCATCACACGTAGCAGCCACTGTGAACAGGCCACTCAAGTTCCCGTCCTACCCTTAGGTTATCATGGTCACTGGGGATCATCCCATCACTGCGAAGGCCATTGCCAAGGGTGTGGGCATCATCTCTGAGGGCAACGAGACTGTTGAGGAAATTGCTGCTCGTCTGAAAATCCCAGTTTCTGAGGTCAACCCAAGGTATGTTGCAGTTTGTTCGGGAACATTTCAGTGTATGTCATCACACTGTCTACACTTAAAGAGGAGTGAAAGAAACCTAGATTTAGCCGTTTTGTGAAAAATACAAGCCAGTTATATTTAGCTTATATTATAACTTTCCGTCTTTGTGCCATGCAGAGATGCCAAGGCCTGTGTTGTCCATGGTGGAGAGCTGAAGGACATGACCCCGAAGAGTTGGATGACATCCTGATGCATCACACTGAGATTGTGTTTGCAAGAACTTCTCCTCAGCAGAAACTGATTATTGTGGAGGGTTGCCAGCGTCAGGTACTATTGAGTTAATGAATCAATGCTTATGAGTTAGTCAGTATCATTGCATCTTTCGTTGCTAAGATCTTTAACCTCTACAGGATTGGTGGGTTCCCCATGGAACGGTTGAGCTAACATAGGTTAACGTGATTAGCATGAGGTTGTAAGTAACAAGAACATATCCCAGGACATAGACATATCTGATATTGGCAGAAAGCTTACATTTTTGTTACTCTAACGGTACTGTCCAATTTACAGTAGCTATTACAATGAAATAATACCATGCTATTGTTTGAGGATAGCGCACAGTTATGAACTTGAAAGTTATTATTAAACCATTATTAGGCACATTTGGGCAGTCTTATACAACATTTTAAACAAAAATTCAATGGTTCATTTGATCAGTCTAAAACTTTGCACATAAAATGCTGCCATCTAGTGGCCAAAATCTAAATTGAAACTGGGCTAGAATAATACATTATGGCCTTTCTCTTGCATTTCAAAGATGGTGGTGCGAAAAAATACAAAAAATGCATGTTTTTTTCTTTGTATTGTCTTTTACCAGATCTAATGTGTTTTTATTCTCCTGCATTCATTTCACATTTCCACAAACTCCAAAGTGTTTCCTTTCAAATTTTATCAAGAATATGCATATCCGCGCTTCCGGTCCTGAGCTACAGGCAGTTAGATTTTCGGTATGTCATTTTAGGCGAAAATTGAAAAAAGGGTCCGATCCTACTAAAAAACCTCTCTTACTTATCCACAGGGGGCCATTGTGGCTGTGACAGGCGATGGTGTGAACGATTCCCCTGCTCTGAGGAAAGCTGACATCGGTGTTGCTATGGGTATCGCTGGATCTGACGTCTCCAAGCAGGCTGCAGACATGATCCTCCTGGATGACAACTTTGCCTCCATCGTGACTGGTGTTGAAGAGGGTATGAGGAGCTCTGCTGATGATTATCAATCTGCTGTGTCTTTCCATCCTTCTGTCATCACCCTGACTATCCCGTCCATCCTCCATTTCCCCCAGGCCGTCTGATCTTTGACAACTTGAAGAAGTCCATCACCTACACCCTGTCCAGTAAAATTCCAGAGATGACCCCTTCCTCTTCTTGCTCCTCGCCAACATTCCACTGGCCCTAGGGACCGTCACCATCCTCTGCATCGACCTGGGAACTGACATGGTGGGTCTTTCAGATGTGGATATTCCTCTTTAGTGAACAATCTGATCATGAGTTCGTTCTGGTGCATCACCACGAACAATGTCCGTGGTCATTTCAGAGGTTGTTCAGAAGATATTCTCACAAACATCGAAGTGACCATCGATATGTCTCTAATTCGGGTGTTCCTTTCCCATTGTTACCTTCAAGATCCCCGCTATCTCCCTGGCCTATGAACAAGCTGAGAACGACATCATGAAGAGACAGCCACGGAACCCCAAAACAGACCGACTGGTGAACGAGAGACTCATTAGTGTGGCCTATGGTCAATTTGGTAAGGCTTCTGTTTAGGCCTTTATGAGTTGTATGTTGACCAGTCTGTTTCATAGCACATTTACAATCTGATCAATGTGTCTTCACTGACAAAATACTTGGTCACACTTTATTAGGATAGTCCATCTGTATTATCAACAAAACATCATACTATCAACAGACTATCAGTTGATTAGCAACTGCTTGCCATGGTTAGGGTAAGGTAAAGTTATGGTTAGGACTAGGGTTAGTAGATAGTTAGGTGAAATGTTACTGATGTTAGTCTGTAGATAGTCCATCTGTATTATCAACAAAACATCATACTATCAACAGACTATCAGTTGATTAGCAACTGCTTGCCATGGTTAGGGTAAGGTAAAGTTATGGTTAGGACTAGGGTTAGTAGATAGTTAGGTGAAATGTTACTGATGTTAGTCTGTAGATAGTCCATCTGTATTATCAACAAAACATCATACTATCAACAGACTATCAGTTGATTAGCAACTGCTTGCCATGGTTAGGGTAAGGTAAAGTTATGGTTAGACTAGGGTTAGTAGATAGTTAGGTGAAATGTTCTGATGTTAGTCTGTAGATGCTCTACAGACTATCCAAATAAAGTGTTACCAAATGCTCTCCTCCTTTTTCCTCTTCACAGGAGTGATGCTGGCCGCAGCCGGCTTCTTTACATACTTTGTAATCATGGCTGAGAACGGGTTCTATCCCATGGACTTGCTAGGAATCCGTTTGGACTGGGAAAACCAGTATATCAACGACTTGGAGGACAGCTACGGCCAGCAGTGGGTGAGTACTGCTACTGAGTACTGCTATCTTACTAACGGATTCATAGAAATAGAATGAATAGAAATGGCATCTCCGTTCAAGTCAATGACGGCATAATGGATGGGCTGGCATCAGTTTACCAGTCAAATTGCCCGGTTTATAGCTCCTATCCTGTTCTCTTCATTACATTTATATGAAGGGATTAGCATTAGCCTTGTTTTGAGTACCTTCTTGTGTGATGAGTTCTCCATTTGAACTTTTTCAGTCTCTCCCATTTTTTTTTATTTTGTTCATTCCAGTAAGTTTATTCCATCACGAAATTCAAGAAAACTAAATAAATCAATAAATGTGATATAGTATTAAAAAAAGTTTGGAAGTCATGGCTGGGATTATGGATCAGGGTTGTTGCACAGCTTGCATTTCAGATAGTCAGTGGATGAACAGTCAATGCCAGAGAGACAGGTCTGTAGCCTCGGCCCTGCACCACACAACCCCCAACGTCCTCTCTGTGCTTTGGGCTTCGTAGACAGCTTGCTACTATTCCTCCATTTGTGCTTGTGGATTCCACTGCTGCCGCTTGCTCACATTCTCACCACACATTTAGTAACATTGTAATAAACACGTTCCCCCTTCTCCCCTCTGTTTTCCCTATCTATCCACATCTCTTCCCCTCTCTCTCCCCCTCTCTCTCCCCCCCTCTCTTTCCCTCTCTCTCTCTCCCCCTCTTGCCCCCCCCCCCATCTCGTGCTCTCTCCCCCTCTCTTCCCCCTCTCTCTCTTCCCCCCCTCTCTCTCCCCCCTCTCTCTCCCCCTCTTGCCCCCCCCCATCACGCGCTCTCTCTCTCTCTCCCCCTCTCTCTCTCTCTCTCTCCCTCTCTCTCTCTCCCCTTATCCTTCAGACATATGAGAGCAGAAAGATAATTGAGTTCACCTGCCACACAGCGTACTTCGCCGCTGTTGTGATTGCACAGTGGGCCGTTTTGATCGTCTGTAAGACCAGGAAGAACTCCTTCTTTCAGCAGGGACTAATGAAGTAAGTACACACATCGATCTCTGTGGTCTGGGTCCTAAGACACACACACACACACACACACACACACACACACACACACACACACACACACACACACACACACACACACACACACACACACAC
This sequence comes from Oncorhynchus gorbuscha, assembly GCF_021184085.1. Taxonomy (NCBI): domain Eukaryota; kingdom Metazoa; phylum Chordata; class Actinopteri; order Salmoniformes; family Salmonidae; genus Oncorhynchus; species Oncorhynchus gorbuscha. The sequence continues at coordinate 132,647 of NW_025746258.1, forward strand.
ACACACACACACACACACACACACACACACACACACACACACACACACACACACACACACACACACACACACACGTTCATACAGCCCTGCGACTCACTTCAAAAATCAATATCCACCCTGTTGGTTTTAAATCCATCAAAATGAATTTGTTTTTCCTCCCACCTCAGGAACCGTGTTCTCATCTTCGGACTTTGTTCAGAATCTGCCCTGGCTCTCTTCCTGTCCTACTGCCCTGGAATGGACGTTGCCATCAGAATGTACCCACTCAAGTGAGCAATAGACCCTTCAGATTATAGATTATACCAGATTATATTATGCTCATCTGGAACAAAGGTCACCCTCTGTTTTAAAAGATGAGGTGGAAAATGGGTGGATATTATAAAGGGCGGAAACTACTGCGGTCTCACAGGATCAATACGCAGCTCCAGTGTAATGGAGTTTACTACCCAACCAAGGAAGAATACGCAGCTCCCAGATTTACGCTCAATTTATTTATTTATTTATTTTCCTTCCCTCTTTCCACTTGTCTTTCATTCACTTTTACCTCAAATCTTTTTCTTTTCTATTTCCTTGTCTTTTTCCTCAGGCCTTTCTGGTGGGTATGTGCCTTTCCCTACACCCTGCTCATCTTCATCTATGATGAGGTTAGAAAATACATCATGCGACGGAACTCAGGAGGTAAGTGCTCAGGGTCTACCGACGACAACAAGTTTTTAAGTTAACGCCGACAATTGGCCGTCACTGTCAATTATTGTACAAGAACATGACAATGACATGTAAGATTGGGAGTGCGGTATTTTATCATTTGTCTCGTGGAGATTTGCAGTGTGGCAAGATGAAATGGAAGTCATTTGTTTCTTCTCTCGGGAATGGTCTCTTCATTCAGGTTGGGTGTACCAAGAGACATACTATTGAGACGAAGAGGTCGGGAATGGTATCTTCATTCAGGTTGGGTGTACCAAGAGACATACTATTGAGACGAAGAGGCCGTCCCAGGATCACTCAGTCACTCTGCTGCAGTATTGCCTTGTAATGCAATCGTTCATTTTTACAATGATATTAAACCCATTTGCTTTGATAGACAATTCTCAGACCTTTCTTGATAGTCTGTTCCTGTAGCTCTTTAAGAGTCTCGGTTGCACTTTACTATTCATCTTTATGGAGTCAGATTGCGTCGTCTTATTACGGGGCATCATCAAACACGAAAGAGGAGCATCGCACATCCAACACCAGATCACCCTAAAAATCATTCGATCCTGTAGCTTTCTCCAACACGGATCGATCTGAAATGAGCAGCAAAGACAACAGGTCACGATGTCAACAGTAGCCTATCCCTGGGAAATGCATTTAGGTCTACCTTTACTTGTAAATGAAGTCCATCCGTCTGTCCTTACATGAGAAAATGCTTCAATCAAATGGTTCTGTGTTTTGATGTGGGCCTATCCGAAAACACGGTGGAACTGTCTGGGTTCATCATTACTCCTAAATGCTTGTCTTTCTTCAAAATGTCACTGTTTTCCTTTAGGCTACCTAAACATGAGAATAACTGGTTATTAGCCTATACGAACTTGTAAAATGTAGTCAGTGTGTGTGAGAAACAAACTGTGAAAAAGAGTGTCACCATGTGGTGGTCTCTGATGAAGGTGCTGGTTTAGATTATAGGTGCAACTGTCCCAGCGTCCCGTTTGGAGGACGGAAATGACCGGTAGTTTCATTTCAATTTTTTTATGTCACATGCACAAGTACATTAAAATGCCTTTCCTTCCAGCTCTAACCCCAGCAAAGCAGTAATCAATAACAGTGTAATACTAAAAATAACAAGGTAGAACAAAAACACACAAGATATGAAAAGAAGAAAGAAGATAGAACACAAAGTAAGTAAGCGTACTATAATACAGGGTCAGTTCCAGTACCCTATGTGTAGGGATACTGGTTCAATAGAGACAGATACACAGTTCACACATGTATTACTACACTCAAGAGACACACACACACACACACACACACACACACACACACACACACACACACACACACACACACACACACACACACACACACACACACACACACACACACACACACACACACACACACACACACACACACACATCAGCCAGGAAGTGGACTAGTGAAATTCTCAGTGATAGTGGTTTCTAGAACAGAGAGAAAAATACACAAAATCTAATTTTATTTGTCACGCGCTTTGTAAACAACAAGGATTATCCGTAACCATGGTAGCACTCACATGAATGTAGAAGTGTTTAGAAACATGTTTTATTCTTATTTGCAATAAAAGTGACTCCAAAATGACACAATACATTATTTACCATTCATTTCTATTGGGCACAAAAGAATCTATAACACAACCTAAACGAACTGCATATACATCCAACACGTGTGTAGAGTCACAAGCTTGATGTTGTCATTGCATGCTAAGAATATGGGACCGAATACTATAAAGTAGTCAAAAAATACTTTGGACTACTTTATTGGGTAGAATCTTTAGGGGAGTCAATCATTTTGACCTTTACCTTTTGAGAGAAATAAACATTACAAAATATATTTCTCTGAGCAATTGTATTAGTATGAAATAATATAATTGTGCAATTTTTTTGAGCATACAATATAGCTCAGTATTTTAATTATTTATTTTACACTGTCGTTATTGCTCATCTTTATCAAGGGTGTCACTAATTTTAGGCCCCCACTGTAGTACCAGACAGAAGAGATGGTAGACCTGTCAACTATTTTAAAGGTTTGTGCAGGAAATAAGGCTCTAACAGTTCAAGTTGACAAGACTGGCAGTGAGGTCACTCAAGTATATTCTTCTTAACTGCTACAGATATTTTCATGCTTCGATTTAGTGCAAAGATTCTCAACAGTCCCGAACCATATTTACATTCAGCACACTGGATCAGGAGTTTACTGTATCACCAATCAAGTTACTTTATTATCTTTGACAGTCAGTCTTTGTTGTCGAGTTACATACAGTATGAACACAATATCAAATGCTCATATTTGGCTGTTGATCTCCTACATGGGTCCCAAAAGATAATCAAGGACCTTTTCAGTGGTTCAACCAGCTGTCACTCAAAAACTCCTCGACCAATCGGATTCATTAAGAGAGCCCCGGTGGTGTCTTTTGCCATTGCGTCCTCACTGGTTAAGCCTACCCAACCCTCAATATCCACTTGGAGCAAGCGTGAAGTGTAAAATCTATTGTATGGATATTATAATGACCCATGTTTGTAGTCCTGGAGCTCCTGAACATGTTGATGTACTGAGTAACCAAAACTGCAGGAAGCTGAAAGGACAGGGGGAGTGTATCAGGGTGAAGATAGCCCTGTGTTGCTATTGCATTGAATATGTTCCTGGATAGATTCCCTTTGTCTGGTTACCTTCAGGTTAACAAAGTGATTAAGCAGACCTGTTCCCCTTCCTATTAAAGTAGAGCACATTGTGTGCTCTGGACACAAGCTGGATCAGGGAGAAGCTCCTGCTGGACTCCAAGCTGCCAACTGGAACAGTTGAGTTTTTAGTGAATTGTTAGATGAGCATTGTGATAAACTAAGAGTAAAATAAAGACTATTGTTGTTTGCTTCCTTGGTGTGACAGCTTGGAGGCCAATAAAGTAGAATGCACAAGCGGTGATTGGATTGATATGATGTATTATAATCTGTCTGTGCATTTGAAGGGGATGCTAATATTTGACCATTGAGCTTTACTTTCTGCAGTTATATTGTATTTGCCTGTGGGCCTGGTTCACTGTTTGCTGTGTTCAACTAAACTAACTGAGTGATGTGTGATATTTCTCCACGGAATCTATCCATTGTATACCTAACCTAAATAAAAACCTGCAACTAGGTGCATTAAAGGGATTGTTCACTCAAATTGCAAAATAACATACTGGTTTCCTTACCCTGTAAGCAGTCCATGGACAAGGTAAGACAGCCATCCATGTTTTGGTTCATTACCCCTGGCACTGTTTCCAAATGCTAATGTTTGACCATGACTTGAATGAGATTTGTGCCAGAAATGCAAAAGCGTTAGCAACTGGTTAGCGACTGGAAACCAAAGCATAGATTGCTGTCATACCTTGTCATAGACTACTTACAGGGGAAGGAAACCAGTGTGTACTTTAGTCATTTGGGTGAACAATCCCTTTAAGTAAGCTCCTGAATTTAGGAGTTTGTATACAGCCTTTCATGCTTATCCACATGCGTCGCTGCAACTTGTAATAACTATTTTATAGTGTTGTACTAAACGTGTAATATGTTTAACTCCGTGTCTGGTCTGTTTCCACGACCATGTGTCCACTGGACATCTTCATTGACTCTGTCCCATCCAACAACAATCTGTTTGTTAAAGGACTTCTGGAAACGCCCTGAGTTTGCTTGTTACGTACGATATTATTATGTCAACAGCTAGCCTTTGTTTTCCATTTTCCCTCTATGGATCTTCCTGGTATGATAGTTCCCTGTCCATCGTCACAAACAGCTTGCAGAGACAGTGGTAACCGTGGAGATGTCCAGGGACATTGTTTATACCAAGGAAGATGTTTTCGGGGGAACCGTTTGGAGTTGACAACCATAACTATGTCTTTGAAGAGTCCATGTGTGAAACTCCAGATATGTCTACTTACTGCCAGACTGGGGATGAAGTGACCCCAAGAAGCACACCACAACCTGGCTACTCAGGTAAGGGGGCGCGCATGCACACGCACACACACACACACACACGCGCACACACACACACACACACGCACACACGTACGTATAATCCCTTATATTATATTCAGACAGCTCATATTACTGTAGTTAATATAAAGTCCTTCTCTGGTTAGGTTCTGATAGCTCAGGGAAGAGACCCTTCCTAGTTGCTGCAATGTTTCTGGGGCTGCTGTGTGTTCTACTGGCTGGGATCATTGGCCTGTCAGTCTCCTGTAAGTTTGACAAGTACAATTGTGCTTATCATTTATTTCTAGGTAACAGGTATGAAATGGTTTAGAAAGCAACCATTGCTTCATTTGTTTTTAGATTACGTTCACATTGCCAACCTATAGACTGACATTGTAATCTTAAGAATTTGCTTTCTGGTCAATGAGTTGATATTTATTTTCTTTGTTGAATATTGATTAAATTCATTGTGATTTCACCTTGTAACTAACTGTGTTTTTCTGTTCACCTTTTTGGTCTCTGGATATGCTGCTAATATGTTCAACAACAGATCTGTTAGTTTAAATTTTAAAAAGAATTATAATCATATTTCCCTATGTAATAAACATCAATAAATAATATGGAGTGACTGCAGTTCTGGATTTATGGAACCCAAATTTGCTGTTGCTAAAAAATACGGAGATCTCTGCGCATGCGGGATCCACTAGCCTACCTGCGGTCAATTGCTGCTCGGTGACTCCACTGCTGCTTGTACACATAACAGCTTGAACAAACGTAGGTCTTTGTCTGTTGGAACAGTAGGCCATTGCAAACATAAGTATGACACAAACAGTTTGTCTAGCAATTTCATTTTTTCAGGAGGGGAATAATATGCAGCTATTTAGGCAATCTTTGTGTAGTTTACAGAGTATATCAAACATACAAGAAACAGACAGGCAGTCAATAGCGATTGTAATGTTATTCTTTCATCGTCATCATTGTAAGCATTGGCTGAACAGAAGGCAGACTGCTGGCTATATGTCAGCATAACTATAATGCTTACATCTCACACAAAACGCTACTTGTTTTGCCCCAGTGCAATCTGAAGACTGCGTCCTGTTTGTGCAAGCTGTGGCAATATCCACTACAACAGACAGAATGATGTAGCAGCCTTCAAATATATATTTAGAACGTCATACATTTTGGGAAAGTTCGTTCAAATCTCAACTGATCAGAAATGTGAGGCAGAGACATAGGCTACATCATCATATGATCAAATTGGTTGATGGTTCAGAAGAGGGTGAGTAAAGTGAAACACACGTGTGTGTACAACATATGCGCAGAGCGTGATTCGGATCATTAACGTTTGAGAAATAATCTTTAAAGGGTAGGACAGGGGCGAGGGCAAAATCCCTGTACTCGTAGCCTCGGCTTAAATAGTAATATTTCTAACATAATACAGATAACTAGATGTATAGGTTCTGAAATTGATTGATTGTATTGCAATGCAATGTGTTGTTAAAGTTCAGTTAACAGCGAAAACCTGCACCGAAGGATGGCAGAGGTTTGGCTGCAGCTGTTACTACATCTCTACTGTGGTGAACACCTGGGATTATGCCAGACATGACTGTCTGAACAGAGGAGCAGACCTGGTGATCTTAAACAGCGAAGATGAACAGGTAAGAGAGCGTGTATTCGAGGGAAAACATATGTTATTGTAAGGGTTGCGGAACTGGTGGCAGTGAAGTCAGACGCAGGAGAGCAGAAATAGGTAATAGCTGGAGCAGTTTCATTTCAAAACCAACGGCAATAAAATAATAAGCTACATGGGTACAAAACCCGACATGCACCAGTAACATAGTGAACGAGCACTTACAAACAAACAATTCCAAATTCCATGCACAAGGACAGGGGGGGACAGGGGGTTAAATACACAACACTTAATGAGGGAAATGGAAACCAGGTGTGTAGGAAAACAAGACAAAACAAATGGAAAATGAAAAGTGGATCGGTGATAGCTAGAAGACCGGTGACCGAAGTCGTGACAGTTATTAAATCACTTTGAAATCAAAATTGAAGTCTTTCAATACCTCAGATGACAAGAAGCTTCCCATCCTGTTGGGGGGAATGCAGAGAACTGTGGGTTGGCAGGGCACTACATTGCTGCCTGCTATGAGATCAACCAACTTGCGCTTGTCTTCTATGCCATTGTGTTGTTACTGTTAACGCTATTGTCCATTGTATGTATGTTTATTTTCTTACTGATTTCCATTTTTAAATACAACCTCATCCCCCCACCATTGGTTATTTTTGCTACTGATTGTCATTGATGGTAATATAGTCAATGAATCATTCCATTTCCAACGTAAGCTTTGGTAATATGTACATTGTTATGTCATGCCAATAAAGCAATTCAAAATGTTAAGAGATAGAGGTGGCTCCTCAAAGTATTGACCTTGGAGGGGGTGGGGTTGAAATGGTATCCATGTTCAAGTTTTATGTTTTTATGTCTTATTTGTTTCACAAAAAAATATATTTTGCATCTTCAAAGTGGTAGGCATGTCATGTAAATT
>NW_025746259.1:0-139795 GCF_021184085.1 Oncorhynchus gorbuscha
AATAGCATGGCTCCCAAAGTTTTAGTATTTATTTTCCATAATACCAATTACCCCACATTCTTTAAAAATGTATACTGTCATAACACTGTATATGGACAAATACAATTCATAGAGTAAAAAGGAAAGTTTCACATCTTCCTAAATCTGAGGGTGGTTTTAAACCTTCCAGATTTGGAATTGTATCAACTCACTACTCAAGGCTTTAACTTGCGACATGTAGTTAAATGCACTAAAGAGGAACAATGGGTGTTTGGTTCATATTGAAAACGTGCGTGTTCATCCCCAGAATATTTTACATATTTATATTCAAAAGAAAACGCCAAGAACATGAACAACAGAGTTAAGAACACAATAACAAGATGAAACGTATTCTACAAGAATCAATATCAGTCCCTACAAACCACAGGAATTAGTGGACTCTGTTAATTAGTGGAATGTTACAATAGATGAAACGTATTCTACAAGAATCAATATCAGTCCCTACAAACCACAGGAATTAGTGGACTCTGTTAATTAGTGGAATGTTACAATAGATGAAACGTATTCTACAAGAATCAATATCAGTCCCTACAAACCACAGGAATTAGTGGACTCTGTTAATTAGTGGAATGTTACAATAGATGGAACGTATTCTACAAGAATCAATATCAGTCCCTAGAAACCACAGGAATTAGTGGACTCTGTTAATTAGTGGAATGTTACAATAGATGAAACGTATTCTACAAGAATCAATATCAGTCCCTAGAAACCACAGGAATTAGTGGACTCTGTTAATTAGTGGAATGTTACAATAGATGGAACGTATTCTACAAGAATCAATATCAGTCCCTAGAAACCACAGGAATTAGTGGACTCTGTTAATTAGTGGAATGTTACAATAGATGAAACGTATTCTACAAGAATCAATATCAGTCCCTAGAAACCACAGGAATTAGTGGACTCTGTTAATTAGTGGAATGTTACAATAGATGAAACATGGTTTCCAGGTGTTTGATGTCATTCCATTGGCTCCGTTCCGGACAATATTATGAGCCGTTCTCTCCTCAGCAGCCTCTTGTGCCAGAAACACAACCCCCTGTATAAAGCCTTGTTATTGTTATTTTATTGCGTTATTGTTATTTTATTGTGTTATTGTTATTTTATTGTGTTATTGTTATTTTATTGTTATTTTATTGTGTTATTGTTATTTTATTGTGTTATTGTTATTTTATTGTGTTATTGTTATTTTATTGTGTTATTGGTATTTTATTGTGTTATTGGTATTTTATTGAGTTATTGTTATTTAATTGTTATTTTATTGTGTTATTGTTATTTTATGGTGTTGTTATTTTATTGTTATTTTATTGTGTTATTGTTATTTTATAATATAATTATTAATAATATAATAATATTAATATAATAATAATATATGCCATTTAGCAGACGCTTTTTGTTACTTACAGTCATGTGTTATTTTATGGGTGGTCCCGGGATTTTACCCTGGCGTTACAAGCGCCATGCTCTACCAACTGAGCTACAGAAGGACCACACAATTTTATTGTGTTATTGTTATTTTATTGTGTTATTGTTATTTTATTGTTATTTTATTGTGTTATTGTTATTTTATTGTGTTATTGTTATTTTATTGAGTTATTGTTATTGTTATTTTATTGAGTTATTGTTATTTTATTGAGTTATTGTTATTTTATTGAGTTATTGTTATTTTATTGAGTTATTGTTATTGTGTTATTGTTATTGTTATTTTATTTTCCACTTCTAGTTCATTTAGTCAATATTTTCTTAACTCTATTTCATGAACTGCATTGTTGGTTAAGGGCTTGTAAGTAAGCTTTTCACAGTAAGGTTTACTACACCTGTTGTATTCGGCGCATGTGACCAATCAAATTGTATGAAACGTATGGAACCCCTGGACAGCGTTTCAGAATTCATCCATGAATTGGTCCACATGGAAAACTAAAGGCATAGAAACTGTAAAAGACGTGGTAATAGGAAATACATGTATCTCAGTGACAGCTCTAAAAGGCCATTTTGGAAGGACCAATGTAGATATCTTCAAATACACTCAACTTAAAGGTTTTATATCACAATGTTGATTTGGAATCGTTTGGACATCACAGCAATATTGAGGGAATTCTATTTGAGACAGAAAATGATATTAATATGAGAGGTAAGCTATAGAAAACCTTGCAGAAAACCTATACAACTGACAATCTCTTAGAAAAACTACTGGAACCAAGATTTAACAATAACTGATATTGTAGCTGGAAAAAATATAAAATCCCATCAACTGGATGAGTCACTATTATGTAGGTGGATGGAAATGATCCAGACATTATGTAGAATATAATAATAATAAACTACACTCATCAACATCTGACTCCATTACTATGTGAATGCACCCCATTGTTAGAGCTTTATATACTGTACTACTGGGACTACATAGAGGATCAGGCTGTTGAAATGCAGTTGATTATGTAAATACTCTTCTAGAACTCTGGTATTGATGGTCCTTTTGAGGGTGAGTCGTTGATATAAATGTTCAGAGTGAAAGAGATGTGAACTCTCCTGTGATGGTCCACGTCTACCACACACTTTCATAATGTGTTAATAAGCACCACAGCATTCATACATACAGTACAATGGGAGGGGTGTGGCATGCACAGGGAGGGACCAGACTTCTATTTAGGACTGGGATCCTATCCAGAGTTGACAGCCAGGACAAACACAGCCTGGCTCTCTCCTTCCATACTACAAACCTACAGTGACTGGGTCCTGATTGTGGCAGTGTAGCCTAGTTTGCACTGCAGGATCCAGAGATGGCATCAGTAGACAGGTTTCCATTGACCCAGGTTTATTAAACAGAAAATCCAGAAGCATTGAAGAACCACAGTGACATTACGTGGAGGCGTAAGAATGGCGCTGCTAAGATCAGAGATTCATCTCCTGAGTACACAACTTCGAATCGTGAGTACATACTGTACCTGGTCCCCTGAATACAATCCAAGTAATCTTACATACAGAACTTCAAGTAGTAAAATAGTAAACTACTCCTTTAATGGAGTGGTATGCTCTATGAAAGGGATGTTTTCACAACGCCAGAAATGTTGTATATTAGCAATCAAGTCTTCAAGATAGAGAAGTTGGGGGTGGCTGGTTAGAGCATTGGAACAGGAACCAAAAGGTTGCTAGATCGAATCCCCGAACTGCCAAGGTAAAACATCTTTCATTCTGCTCCTGAACAAGGCAGTTAGCCTAGGAACAGCGGGTTGTCATTTTAAATAAGAACTTGTTCATAACTTACTTGCCTAGTTAACAAAAAAAACTTTCAGTACAGTGGAAAATGTCTTTATGATAATTGCATATCATTTAATTTGCATCATCACACCTTTTGCTCTGTACTGCAGTGTTTTCCCATCCTGGTCCTGGGGATCCATAGAGGTGAGCTGTTTTTGTTTTTGCCCCTAACACTCACACACTGGATTCAACTAAACAACTCAAGCCTTTGAATTGAATAAGGTATGAGAGTGCGAGGGCAAAAACACACATGTACACCCCTTTTGGGACCAGGATTGGGGAACACAAATAGATTTCTTCAGCAGCATTATGCCCCATGCCACAAGGCTTGTCCAGGAATGGTTCCAAGAACATGACAGTGAATTCAGTTTACTGCAGTGGCCTGCAGAGTCACCTGATCCAAATCCATTTGTCCATCTGTGGGAGGAGATGGAACGAGCTATTCAGAGTAGTGATCCACTCCCAGCCAACCCGACACAACTGTGGGAAGCATTGGTGTCATCGTGGACCAGCATCCCTGTGAAATGCTATCAACACCTTGGACAGTCTATGTCCTGACAATTTGAGGCTGTTCTGAGGACAAACAGGGGTGCAACTCCATATTAGGAAGGTGTTCCTAATCTTTTATACACTCAGTGTATATCAGATAAAGATGGTGTGATGATCAGTTTTGGTGGAATATTTTATATTACTAAAAAACTTTTGTTTAAATGATAAACAGGCTAAGAATCAACATTTTTGGGGGCGTATCTGTACTTTACTATTTATATCGTTGACAACTTTTACTTCACTACATTCCTAAAAAAAAATAATGTACTTTTTACTCCATACATTTTCCCTGACACCCAAAAGTACTCGTTACATTGTTTATGATTAGCAGGACAGAAAATGGTCCAATTCACACACTTATAAGATAACATCCCTGGTCCTCCCTACTGCCTCTGATTTGGCGGACTCACTAAACACAAATGCTTAGTTTGTAAATCATGTCAGAGTGTTGGAATCTGCCCCTGGCTATCCGTGATATGAAAAAACAACTCAGTTGTGCCATCTGGTTTGCTTAATTTCAGGAATTTGAAATTATTCATACTATAACTTTTGATACTTAAGAATATTTACAACCAAATACTTTTACTCAAGTAGTATTTTACTGGGTGACTTTCACTTGAGTCATTTTTTTAAGGTATCATTACCCCAGTCCTCCCGTCAACATGAAACAGCAGGAACCAGGGATTCATCAGACCAGGTAGTATGTTTTTCAAATTCTCCAGCGTCCAGTCTTTTCAATACTTAGCCCACTGCAACTGCAGTCTCTTGTTTTCTGCTGGAAGCTAATGGGGATCCATAATAAATCCATAATAAAAACAACATCATTAGCGATGATAGACTGACCAGGTGAACCCAGGTGAAAACTATTTCATGGAAAGAGCAGGCCTCTTGTGTGTTCTCTGATGAACTTTTAGGTGAGTTGATGTGAAGCATTTTACACAATTAGAGCAGCTTTAAGGCTTCACTCCTGTATGTATACGTTCATGTGTTTTTAAGTGGCCCAGTCGAGAGAAACTCTTTCCACAGTCAGAGCAGGAGTATGGCTTCACTCCAGTATGCATACGTTCATGTCTTTTTAAGTTGTCCAGTTTAGAGAAACTTTTTCCACAGTCAGAGCAGGAGTAGGGCTTCTCTCCTGTGTGTATCGTTCATGTGTTTTCACGCTGTTCAGTTGAGAGAAACTCTTTCCACAGTCAGAGCAGGAGTAAGGCTTACTGTATGGTGGTGTATTTTTAATTCACCCAGTTGAGAGAAACTCTTTCCACAGTCAGAGCAGGAGTAAGGCTTCACCCCTGTATGTATAAGTTTATGTGTTTTGAAGTGGCCCAGTCGAGAAAACTCTTTCCACAGTCAGAGCAGGAGTAAGGCTTCACTCCTGTATGTATACGTTTGTGTGTTTTTAAGTCATCGGGTCGAGAGAAACTCTTTCCACAGTCAGAGCAAGAGTAAGGCTTCTCTCCTGTGTGTACACGTTCATGACGTTTTAAGGTGCCCATTTGAGAGAAACTCTTTCCACAGTCAGAGCAGGAGTACGGCTTGTCTCCTGTATGCACTCTCTGATGAACTGTTAGAACCTTTGATGTTGAGAAACTCTTCCCACAGTCAGTGCAGGAATACAGATTCTCTCCTAGGTGTATTTTTAGGTGTATTTTTAGTGTTGATATAACTGAAAAATTCTCCTCACAAATGGGCAGTGGTGAGACCTCTTAGCTCTGTGATCTTCCTGCTGTTGCTCTCTGGATGTAGAGAATGTCTCAACATGGTCTCCTGTGTGAACAAAATCAGAAGAACCAGTCAGTTGTGTGATATACACTACAGGTCAAACGTTTTAGAACAACTACTCATTCAAGGGTTTCTTAATTTTACAATTTTCTACATCGTAGAATAATAGTGAAGACATTAAAACTATGAAATAACACATTTGGAATCATGTAGCAACCCAAAAAAAGTGATAAACAAATCAAAATATATTATATTTGCGATTCATCAAATAGTCACCCTTTGCCTTGATGACAGCTTTGCACAATCTTAGTATTCTCTTACCACGAGAAAGAGATTTCCCAATCTTCTCTTCTTCATCTTTAATGTTGACATTCAGCTCCAGAGTTTGACTGCAGTCTTCCAGCTTCACTGATGCCATCTCTGGATCCTGCAGTGAAAACTGGGCTCCACTGTCACAATCAGGACCCAGTGACTGTAGGTTTGGACTCCGTGTGGAAGGAGAGAGGCAGGCTGGGTTTGTCCTCACTATTGATGTTACCGGCCTCAGACGTAATTCTAGTCGTCCTGTAGTAACATTGAGAAACAGACACAAAAAGTTTGTCTTGACAGTTCTGGCACTTTCTTTATTCTCTATTAAATACATTATATTTATTCTTGTTCAATCATCTAATTCAGCGTTTAACTTGGACTGAAATATGTGCCGGTACTCATTTTTAGGTGCAGGAGCTCCAAAATACTGTTGAGCTAATATCCTATAAGAGGAACATGAGCTCAAACAGTAGACATTTGAGGTGACGGTACTCAGCTCTGATGAGCTGCTGTCCAAGTCAAGCACTGATCTCATTTCAATAGATCAGGTAGATAAACATTAAGAACAAAACATCAATTCATATGTACCATTTTCCTCAATAACCTTGTTTTCGCTGTATTATTTCAATCAAAAACCAATAGTATTTCCCGTTCACACCATAGTAACATTTATAGATAAATATAGAAACAACTGCATATGTCTGAATATTAGTATACATGTAGAAACACGATAATCATTACATTTAGCTTCAAAACAGTAGAGCAACTGTGAAATTGTTTCTCCCTGCTGCACCCGCACTGCCTGCACTGAAGTCCGTTGACGCAGACCGAGTGGGAGCCGCCATTTTACCTCCCCGTGAATTTTCCTTTTCATGGAGTTCTTCGGACAATTCCTTCGACCTCATGGATTGGGTTTTGCTCTGACCTGCGCTGTGAAACGTGGGACCTTATATAGACAGGTGTGTGCCTTTCTAAATCATGTCCAATCAGTTGAATTTACCACAGGTTGACAACTTCAAGTTGTAGAAACATCTCAAGGATGGAAACAGGATGCATCGGAGCTCAATGTCGAGTCTCATAACAAAGAGTGAATAGTTATGTAAATAATGTATTTCTGTTTCAAATTTTTGATAAAATTTGAAAACATTTCTAAAAACCTGTGTTTGCTTTGTCATTATGGGGTATTGTGTGTAGGCTGATGAGGAACATTTTTTATTTAATCAATTTTAGAATATGGCTGTAACGTAACAGAATGTGGGAAATGTCAAGGGGTCTAAATACTTTCGGGAATGGGAGAGGGGATACCTAGTCAGTTGTACAACTGAATGGGAGAGGGCATACCTAGTCAGTTGTACAATTGAATGCATTCAACTGAAGTGTGTCTTCCACATTTAACCCAACCCCTCTAATCAGAGAGGTGCGGGGGGCTGCCAGAATCAACAACCACGTCTTCAGCACCCGGGGAACAGTGGGTTAACTGCTATGCTCATGGACAGAACAACATATTTTTACCTTGTCAGCTCGGGGGATTTGATCAAGCAACCTTTCGGTTACTAGTACAACGCTCTAACCACTAGGCTACCTGTAAGTATTCATATAAGTAGGCTGTGAAATACAAAAGGGGAATAAAACTATTCGATAAGTATCATGAAAATGGGTTAGTAACTACACAGACTCATTTCATATCATCCTCCACTCACTATCACCAGGGTTAGTAACTACACAGACTCATTTCATAATACTTTAAAACACTGTCAGTTTGTCTACTTCACTTCTTTAGTCTCCTCTCTGATCACTCCAGACAGCCCAGTGAATAAAACAAATGCTGACAATACTGATGTCAAACCATGCAAGTGTCAGTAGCATGAAATAACATCTACCTTCTCATTGAAACAGTTCATCATGAAACAGTTCTACTGCAACTGTTCATGCACAGCGGAGAAGTTGTAACGAACAACAAAATTAGACAGAACCAGCTCTTACCATGACTAACAGATGTCCCAATCTTATCCTCCTCTTCTTCATCTTTAATGTTGACATTCAGCTCCAGTGTTTGACTGCAGTCTTCCAGCTTCACTGATGCCATCTCTGGATCCTGCAGTGCAAACTGGGCTCCACTGTCACAATCAGGACCCAGTGACTGTAGGTTTGGACTCCGTGTGGAAGGAGAGAGGAGGGCTGGGTTTGTCCTCACTGTTGATGTTACCGGTGTCATACCTGAGTCGGCAAGTAGTATAAGAGAAACAGACACAAAAGTTATTTTCTTGACAGTTTGGCAAGGTCTTTATTCTCTATTAAATATATATATATATTTTTTGTTGTCCAATTATCTAATTCATTGCTTGACTTGGACTGAAATAGTTTTCAATACTAATTTTGGGTGCTGGTACTGTTTATATTTAGGTGCAGGAGCTCCACAATACTTTTGAGCTAAAACTTAACCTGTAGTAGATAAATGCATAAAAGACTCAAACCATTTTGTACAAGGTTACAGTTTGTTTTAGGCATCAATATGTGATATTTTCATTAATAACCTTGTATTCACTCTTTTACTTCAAAAAACTATTGTATTTCCTGTTCACACCATAGTAACGTTTATAGATAAAGACAAACTGAATGTGTCAATATTATTTCACATGTAGTAAATCGATAATCATTACATTTAGCTTCAAAACAGTAGTGCAACCGTGGTCATGGATCTGAGCTATGCAATCTGGTTTCCGAGCTGGTCATGGGTGCACCTCAGCCACGCTCAAGGTACTAAACGATATCATAACCACCATTGATAAAAGACAGTACTGTGCAGCCGTCTTCATTGACCTGGCCAAGGCTTTCAACTCTGTCAATCACCGCATTCTTATCGGCAGACTCAACAGCCTTGGTTTCTTAAATGAAAGCCTGGTTCACCAACTACTTTTCTGATAGAGTTCAGTGTGTCAAATCGGAGGGCCTGTTGTCCAGACCTCTGGCAGTCTCTATGGGGGTGTCACAGGGTTCAATTCTCGGGCCAACTATTTTCTCTGTTTATTTCAATGATATAGCTCTTGCTGCTGGTGATTCTCTGATCCACCTCTACGCAGATGACACCATTCTGTATATTTCTGGCCCTTCTTTGGACACTGTGTTAACTAACCTCCAGGCGAGCTTCAATGCAATACAACTCTCCTTCCGTGGCCTCCAACTGCTCTTAAATGTAAGTAAAACTAAATGCATGCTCTTCAACCGATCGCTGCCCACACCTTCCCACCCGTCCATCACTACTCTGGACGGTTCTGACTTAGAATAAGTGGACAACTACAAATACCTAGGTGCCTGGTTAGACTGTAAACTCTCCTCCCAAACTCATATTAAGCATCTCCAAACCAAAATTAAATCTAGAATCGGCTTCCTATTCCGCAACAAAGCCTCCTTCACTCATGCTGCCGAACATACCCTCGTAAAACTGACTATCCTACCGATCCTTGACTTTGGCGATGTCATTTACAAAATAACCTCCAACACTCTACTCAACAAATTGGATGCAGTCTATCACAGTGCCATCCGTTTTGTCACCAAAGCCTCATATACTACCCACCACTGCGACCTGTACACTCTCGTTGGCTGGCCATCGCTTCGTACTCGCCGCCAAACCCACTCCAGGTCACCTATAAGTATTTTCTAGGTAAAGCCCCGCCTTATCTCAGCTCACTGTTCACCATAACAATACCCACCCGTAGCACGCGGTCCAGCAGGCATATTTCGCTGGTCATCCCCAAAGCCAACTCCTCATTTGGCCACCTGTCCTTCCAGTTCTCTGCTGCCAATGACTGTAACTAATTGCAAAAATCACTGAAGTTGGAGACACTCACTAACTTTAAGCATCAGCTGTCAGAGCAGCTTACTGCACCTGTACACAGCCCATCTGTAAATAGCCCACCCAACTACCTCATCCCCATATTGTTATTTAGTTTTGCTCTTTTGTACCCCAGTATCTCTACCTGCACATCTATCACTCCAGTGTTAATGCTAAATTGTAAACATTTCACCACTATTTATTGCCTTACCTCCCTAATCTCACTATATTTGCACATACTGCATATATATTTTTTCTATTGTGTTATTGACTGTACGTTTGTTTATCCCATGTGTAACTCTGTGTTGTTTTTTGGTGAACTGCTTTGCTTTATCTTGACCAGGTCACAGTTGTAAATGAGAACTCGTTCTCTACTGGCCCACCTGGTTAAATAAAGGTGAAATAAAATAAATAAAATAGTTCTACAGCAACTCTTCATGCACAGTGGGACCTGACATGAGGACTCCTTGCTGTCCCCAGTCCACCTGGCCATGCTCCTGCTCCAGTTTCAACTGTTCTGCCTTACTATTATTCAACCATGCTGGTCATTTATGAACATTTGAACATCTTGGCCACGTTCTGTTATAATCTCCACCCGGCACAGCCAGAAGAGGACTGGCCACCCCACATATGCTCTCTCTAATTCTCTCTTTCTTTCTCTCTCTCGGAGGACCTGAGCCCTAGGACCGTGCCCCAGGACTACCTGACATGATGGCTCCTTGCTGTCCCCAGTCCACCTGACTGTGCTGCTGCTCCAGTTTCAACTGTTCTGCCTTATTATTATTTGACCATGCTGGTCATTTATGAACATTTGAACATCTTGGTCATGTTCTGTTATAATCTCTACCCGGCACAGCCAGAAGAGGACTGGCCACCCCACATAGCCCGGTTCCTCTCTAGGTTTCTTCCTAGGTTTTGGCCTTTCTAGGGAGTTTTTCCTAGCCACCGTGCTTTTACACCTGCATTGTTTGCTGTTTGGGGTTTTAGGCTGGGTTTCTGTACAGCACTTTGAGATATCAGCTGATGTACGAAGGGCTATATAAATAAATTTGATTTGATTTGAGTGGGAAGTTGGAATGAAAAACACCAACTTAAGTTAGATAGAACCTGCTCTTACCATGATTAACAGATGTCCCAATCTTCTCCTCCTCTTCTTCATCTTTAATGTTGGCATTCAGTTCCAGTGTTTGACTGCAGTCTTCCAGCTTCACTGATGCCATCTCTGGATCCTGCAGTGCAAACTGGGCCCCACTGTCACAATCAGGACCCAGTGACTGTAGGTTTGGACTCAGTGTGGAAGGAGAGAGGCAGGCTGGGTTTGTCCTCACCGTTGATGTTACCGGCCTCAGACTTAATCTGAGTCAGCCTGTAGTAACAATGAGAACCGGACACAAAAGTTAGTGCCAGAACTGCCAAGACTTACTTTATTATCTAAAAATACGGTTTATATTTAGGTGTAGGAGCTCCACAATACTGTTGAGATAATATTCTATAAGATGAACATGAGCTCAAACAGTTGACATTTGAGGTGACGGTACTCAGCTCAGCTCCAAGTCAAGCACTGATCTCATTTCAATAGATCTGGTAACTAAGCATTGACAACAAAACATTAATTAATTCACATAAGACAAAGTATACACTTTAAATTAGGCTACACAACTGTAAATGCAGTTAATCTATAGTAGACTTCCTGAATTTACATAAATGCCCCCCAAAACATTTAGTACAAGGTTGTAGTATGTTTCAGGCAGCACTATGTACTATTTTCCTGAATAACCTTGTCTCCACTGTATTATTCCAATCAAAAACCAATAGCATTTTCCTTCACACCATAGTAACATTTATAGATAGACAGAATCAACTGAATGTCTCTGAATATTAGTTCACATGTAGAAAACTGATAATCATTACATTTAGCTCCAAAACAGTAGCACAATTGTGAAATAGTCTCTGCTGCACCCTCACTGCCTGCACTGAAGTGTGTTGATGCAGACCGAGGGGGATCCGCCATTTTCCCAGCTCGTGAATTTTACACAAAACCAAAAACGACATGTAAAACGAACCCAGAAATCTCAAATAGATTGATCCTTAATGAAAATACCTTGACGAAATTATATAACGTTACATCCACTCAGACTAACCCAAAGTCTATGACTATGTGCTTCGTAGAAAAGTGATCACGTTAACCCACGCGGTTTGACACAAAAATAGCACATAAAACCTTCATCAAACGCGATAATAACTTGACGCATTTACTACCTGACATGTTATTTCGATATTATAACGTGCTATTACATACCAGTAGTAATACACGGACAAAGAAGTTGTCGTCTCGGCTGCACAATTCTGGCGTATCCTATATTCTGAAGAATGATGCGCGCCTGCGCGGAACTTCTGTTCTCCCACAACCAGTTTCTAAACCAAGAGACGTAACAACGCGAGACTTCAGAGAATGCTTGGGGTTGAGAAGTCAGTGAGAAGTGAACAATTCTGATACTTTTGCAGCGTTTAATGGGGATCCTAATAAACACCAAAACTATTCCGTCGGCACACACTTGATGCATGGCCATTATTTTATCAATGTCATAACTGCAGTGGTTTATTCACAATAGCTCTCACTGCGAATCATACATATCCCAGCATCACATCAGTAGGTATTGGAAATCTTCCAGTACATATGTGTCCATTACACATTGTGTAGTCGTCAGCTGGATGAGTGCACTATATATATATATGTGTGTGTCTGGGTCATTATACCCCATTAGACATGCACCTGTCTGGGGACTGACCATGACTGTTTATTTATTAACCATTGTATGGCTCTAATGTTTCCATGTCCTAATATGAAACCAAACTAAAAAATAATAAAATAATAATAATATATGCCATTTAGCAGACGCTTTTATCCAAAGCGACTTAAAGTCATGTGTGCATACATTCTACGTATGGGTGGTCCCGGGATCGAACCCACTACCCTGCGTTACAAGCGCCATGCTCTACCAACTGAGCTACAGAAGGACTGAAATTAGTGCCTTGCACTAAAATTAGTGCAAGGCAAAAAGATAATGGTGGCTCAATGCCAGAGGGGATAATCATGAACATCAAGAGGAGTTTCTATGTGTGTGACGTAAAGATGAAACCTGTATAAAGAGTGTGTGCCAAGGCTGGAAAGTTAGTTGTTTTCATGAACAAGCAAGGCTGATATTACTCTGTAATAAAAGTATATTGGAACTCACAGGCGAGAAATGTGAATGTGAGAAATATTATTGACTGAATATTTTCACAACATAGGCAGACACTCTTCACTCTTCCAGCGAAACTCCAGATATAACATCCTTTAATCGGTACCCTGCTCCGAAAAACAATGCTCTCTCCTTCTGCTCTTCTGAGACACATGAAATCAAACCAAAACCACTACTGGTCAGTCTTTAGAAATTGGTTGAGGTTTTTCCTTTGTGTAATGAAGAAGTAGCCCTGTTCAGAACGAGGGTCACTTGTAGTGTACTATTAGATAGAGGCGCGTGACCAGAAAGCTAGCTACAGTTTGTTTTCCTCCTGTATTGAACACAGATCATCCCGTCTTCAATTTGATTGATTATTTACGTTAAAAAATACCTAAAGTTGTATTACAAAAGTAGTTTGAAGTGTTTTGGAAAAGTTTACAGGTAACTTTTGAGATATTTTGTAGTCACGTTGCGCAAGTTGGAACTGGTATTTTTCTGGATCAAACGCACCAAATAAATTGACATTTTGGATATATATCGACAGAACTAATCAAACAAAATGACAATTTGTGATGTTTATGGGACATATTGGAGTGCCAACGAAAGAAGCTCGTCAAAGGTAAGGCATTAATTATATTTTTATTTCTGCATTTTGTGTGGCGCCTGCAGGGTTGAAATATGCTTCTCTCTCTTTCTTTACTGGGATGCTATCTTCAGATAATAGCTTCTTTTGCTTTAGCCGAAAAGCCTTTTTGAAATCTGACATGTTGACTGGATTCACAACAAGTGTAGCTTTAATTTGCTATCTTGCATGTGTGATTTAATGAAAGTTTGATTTTTATAGTAATTTATTTGAATTTGGCGCTCTGCATTTTCCCTGGCTTTTGGCCACATATCTCAGAGAGGTTTTATAGGGGAATTTCACCCTGGCTCTACCGTGGCATATAGTCATTAGTATATTACCATCATTACGTTTTTTGTGAGAAAAAAAAACATAAAAATTATCCTAACCACAAGCTAGAACTAGCACATAGAACTAGCACATAGAACTAGCACATAGAACTAGCACATAGAACTAGCACATAGAACTAGCACATAGAACTAGCACATTTTCATTTCACTGGTAGAATCGGGAAGTGTCTACTTCCTGTGTGTTCATCTGCTCTTAGTGAACCACCAAGTCCCGCATTCATAGCAGGCAAGTCGGTAGTTGAACAGCTGTTGTCGAGAGAGGGAGGGGGAGGGGGTTTGAGGCACCAATCTTGAATGTCATTGAGTGACGAGAAAAACAGTCTGAGGGTGCGTTATTGGCAGATGTAATCACCAAAGTCTGAAAAATCACTAATGAAATCAATCAATATTACTGTCTGTTGAGCTGAATCTGAACAGCCAATCACATGTTTTGCTTTGCCTCAGGTGAGGTGACATCATCTCACTTACTCATTAAAATATGTCCACCGTGGATGACAGACCAAAAGGATAGCTGTAGATTAATCAACTCTCCACTAGGAGGTGCTGGCCAGTCTATTGTCTTTTCTGATAGTGGATATAAAGTTGAAGATCTAACGTTGTTTCAAAGGTACAAATTCAACATATATTCAACCTATTTATGCAAGGTCAGTCATTTCATAGCCTGTTTATAACTATGTTGAAAATTGGTTAACATGATGCCATAATCCTGTGGTTGAACCTCAAAACAACAGCTTTTGCAAATTCAATGTACAGTATTCTGCACATACATTCCACGTCACAATACGTTGATAAATTATGTTGAAACACCGTTGATTCAATCATTTTGTGCCCAGTTGGCACCTTGTCAGTTGTGCTGTGTATTGTTAGCCTCTATTGAACAATGAAACAATTTGTGGTGAGAACCAATATAGATTTTTTTTAACCTTTATTTTACTAGGCAAGTCAGTTAAGAACAAATTCTTATTTTCAATGACAGCCTAGGAACAGTGGGTTAACTGTATGTTCAGGGGCAGAATGACAGATGTTGTACCTTGTCAGCTCAGGGATTTGAACTTGCAACATTTTGGTTACTAGTCCAATGCTCTAACCACTAGGCTACCCTGCCACCACAGATATTTAGATATGATATTGATTTAGTTTGAAATAGATATGAGCAAGGCATATTGTGATATAATAATATAATAATAGATATCAGTTTATCCTTGCTGTTAACCTACACTTTTATGTATAGTACATTTACATTTACATTTAAGTCATTTAGCAGACGCTCTTATCCAGAGCGACTTACAAATTGGTGCATTCACCTTATGACATCCAGTGGGACAGTCACTTAACAATAGTGCATCTAATGGAAAACATGGAAAACACAGTCAATAACAATGGAAAACACAGTCAATAACAACTATGCTACATTGAGAAGGTTTTGAGCGAAGAACAGCCTTCGCTCAAAACCTTCTCAATGTAGCATAGTTAACTGCTTGACCACAGGCATTCAATTGATTCCTATTTTATTCAAACTGTTGAGGTATGTTAGACACCCCGAACAATCACACTTGGCCCAACCAGCATCCAGCATCAGTTTTCTGGACTTCACAAAGCCATGGAAGTGAAGTGTAGACAGTTGCATTGTTATTCATTGAAATAGATATGATCTCGGTGGAAGCTGCTGAGAGGAGGACGGTTCATAATAATGGCTGGAACGGAGGGAATGGAAAGCCATCAAACACCTGGAAACCATGGAAACCATGTGTTTGATGTATTTGATACCATTCCAACCATTACCACCAGCGTGGCCTCCCCAATTAAGGTGCCACCAACCTCCTGAGTTTGGTATCGATATCAGTTTGAAAAAATCCTACTGTTATTGATATATACTTGGTGCCCATCACTTAAAACAATGTAGTCTGATGGTTGACTGAATGGTACTGCTGCCCTCTGCAGTTTTCTGTGGGAATGATGTCGAAGACAACATGTATCAGATAGAGATGGTGTGATGATCAGTTTTCACCACTAGTTTGGGATCATTTTTTACCACTAAATTACCATTTCTTTAATTATAAACAGGCTATGAAATGACTGACTACATGTGTTTATTAAATTGTATTTTCAAAACTAGAAATGTTATTTTAGTCATTGATAATAAATGTGTTTGGAAAACCACATTCAAGCCGACTAAATTGATCTGCCAATGAAACATAAAGTTTGTATATGAATGTTTACTGGTCAAACTCTTCTCTTTTGTCTAATGAATTACAAAAAACTATGTTTCAAGTGACATATTTACTATTTTTCTGAAGCTGAACAAGACAGCAAGTTGAAATTAAAGTTACGTTCCTGGGCCGACACATCACAGACAAACTGAAATAGTCCACCCACACAGACAGTGTGGTGAAGAAGGCGCAACAGCGCCTCTTCAACCTCAGGAGGCTGAAGAAATAGGCTTGTCACCCAAAACCCTGACAAACTTTTACAGATGCACAATCGAGCATCCTGTCGGGCTGTATCACAGCCTGGTATGCCAACTGCGCCGCCATCAACCGCAAGGCTCTCCAGAGAATGGTGAGGTTTGCACAACGCAACACCAGGGGCAAACTACCTGCTGTCATGACGTTGCCCTCTTTGGGAACAGTGAGCACCACCCCCTCCATATGCACCATCCCCCTCTCTCCGTCGCTCCTACTCCCAGGCTGCTGCGACCTCAGGTCGTAAATTCCTGGAGGAGAATCCTGCCTCATGATCAGAAAGTATAGAGAGAGAGTGAGTTTCATAGAGAGAACAAAGGAATTTCTTCCACCTCACAGAACTGGAGAACCGAACGACATTCATGTTCTGGAGAAGGTATAAAAGATCGGTGAAGTAATGAGCTACGAACTGGTCCGTTTGGTACAATTTTGGTAAACTCATGAGCGACAATACAGCCACATTACCATTATACTGTTTATACAAAAGTCTCAGTTATGAGGCTTACATCTAGTTGTTGTATAGAATGAATGAGTAAAGATGGAACTATTTGTGAAATTATGTAATGTGATTTTAGACTGTTCTTCCGGCTGAAATCCTGTTAACCGGATCGATTTGACAACAGCCGGCCTAGGAACAGTGGGTTAGCTGCCTTGTTCAGGGGCAGAATGACAAATTGTTACCTTGTCAGCTCGGGGATTCTATCTTGCAACCATCCGGTTGCTCTAACCACTAGGCTACCTGTCACCCGGTATGGCCAGAAGAGGACTGGTCACCGCTCTGAGCCTGGTTAATCTCTAGGTTTCTTCCTAGGTTCCTGCTTTCTACTGAGTTTTTTTGTGGCCACTGTGCTTCTACATCTGCATTGCTTGCTCTTTGTGGATTTTAGGCTGGGTTTCTGTTCAGCACTTTGTGACAACTACTGATGTAAAAAGGGCTTCATAAAATACATTTGATTGACATGTATATCACACCAACTGACTGGTTCTTCTGATGTTCACACAGGATACCATGTTGAGACATTATCTACATCCAGAGAGCAACAGCAGGAAGATCACAGAGCTAAGAGGTCTCATCACTGCCCACATTGTGAGGAGATTCTCATTTCTATCAAAGCTAAAATTTACCTAAAAATACACACAGGAGAGAAGCCCTACTCCTGCTTTGAATGTGGAAAATGCTTCAAAACATCAAATGAGCTAAAAGTTCATCAGAGAACACACACAGGAGAGAAGCCTTTCTTATAAAATAAAATAATAAATTCTTCTGCCCTGACTGTGGAACTAGTTTCTCTCAACTTTCCCACTTGAAATCCCATGAACGTATACACACAGGAGAGAAGCCTTACATCTGCCCTGACTGTGGGAAGAGTTTCTCCCAATTGTGTACCTTAAAAACACACCAACATATACATACAGGAGAGAAGCCATACTCCTGCTCTGATTGTGTAAAATGTTTTAAAACATCAACTGAGCTAAATGTTCAACAGAGACCACACACAGGAGAGAAGCATTACGTCTGTTCTGACTGTGGGGTGAGTTTCTCTCACCAGAGCAACTTAAAAACACACCAATGTTTTCACACAGGAGAGAAGTCTTACTCCTGCTCTGTGGAAGGGTGGGAGTGTAACTCAAACGTCTAGCCAAAGGTTGCGTGTTTGAATCTCACCAGGAGGACGTTAGCATCAGATGGAAGCTGGTGCCACCATTGCCTTTTATTGTCCCCCAGCACAAGGTGCACCTGTGTAATGATAATGCTGTTTTATCGGCATCTTGATATGCCACACCTCAGGTGGATGGATTATCTTGACAAAGGCTGAAATGCTCACTAACAGTATATATAAACAAAGTTGTGCACAACATTTGAGAGACATTAGCTTTTTGTGCTTGATCTTTTTATTTCAGCTCATGAAACCAACACTTCACATGTTTCGTTTATATTTTAGTTCAGTTTATATTGGTAGGCCTATATAATGTAACTCAACATACTAAATGGAGTGACACGGATGTTTTTGTAACATATACGTTTTGCTCTGAGACTAGGTTGTCCCTCTTCAGTATTCTGTGGGAAGGAGCTAGTATACACTTTTTTAAAATTTATTTTTTATTGAACCTCTATTGAACGAGGCAAGTCAATTAAGAACAAATTCTTATTTACAATGATGGCCTAGGAATAGTGGATTAACTGCCTTGGTCAGAGGCAGCAGAACAACAGGGAGATGTTTACAATTATTCACCTCAGGGATTCTGATCTAACACAGCAACCTATGCCACTTTGGTTATCTCATATGGGCCCAACGCTCTAACCACTAGGATACACTGTGTATAAGACTGATGTTTTGGAATTTTATCTATTATTGTATTGTCGGAACTTTATACACTCGCATTAACATCTGCTAACCATGTGTATGTGACAAATAAAATTTGATTTGATTTGATTTGATTTGATACCTTCTATTGCGATGTTTTCTATTTTATCTATTATTGTATTTTGTTTTGATGTCGTTGTTTCCGCAATGGACATGTATTTCTTTTTACAGTTTAATAACCGTACAGTAGATAGCGGCAGACACGTTATATTTGTGTAAATGTCAGTATACCAGAGAAGAAGATTACGCTGTACACTGTCGTAGTTGGGAACAGGAAGTTCCGGGTAAAAACGACAGAACTGTGCTGTTATGTCTATAGTGGTTGTGTCCGTTTCAAATGTATTATTACAGGTATGTAATAGCACGTTTAAACTTTATCATGTCGAAATAATATATTAGGTAACAAATCCGTCAAGGTATTATCACGTTTTGTAAAGGTTTTAATTGTATGTGTTGTTTTGGGGTCAAAACGAGTGAGTGAAGAACGTGATTAAAAACGATTTTACAAGTCACATAGCTAGACATTGGGTTTATCTGAGTGTATGTACACAATTTCCTCAAAGTCATTTCATAAAGATTCCACTTATTCGAGTTCGTTTTTACATGTTCTTGGTTTTGTGTAAAATGTTGTTTATGAGCTGGTAAATAGCCACTTCCGAACCGTCCTCATCTCACGAGTTTACATACACTGTTTCTTTCATGTAAACTCGCGAGATCAGGATGTTTCAGACGAGGCAAGTCAAATGGCGGCTTCAACGGTTTCGGTTGTCTTTCTAGGAGTTTGCTCGTGGTGAAATGGCGACATGAGGCTGCGTGATGAAGTGTCAAAATAGAGGGAAGCTAATTGAAGTTATCCTTCACCATTTGGAGAGAGAGGCCAACTGCATGGAATGGCGTCGATTAATGCGGATGAATCAGAGCACGTATCAAACCCATTCCATGGAGGACCAAGTGTCTGCGGGTTTTCGCTCCACCCTTCTACTTGACTAATGAATTAAGGTCACTAATTAGTGAGGAACTCCCCTCATCTGATTGACTAGGTTTTAATTTAAATGAAAAAACGAAAACCTGGAAGGCTCGGCCATCAATGGAATGAGTTTGATACTCCTGAAACAATGGAAATGGAGAGTTTGAGAAGCAACAGCTGTGCTGGAATGTGATCAATGTGGGGGACAGTTCTGATGATATGGAGCGAAGGATGAGGGCCTAGTATGTGAATGGTCTGTAGTGCAAAGACATAAGAAGAACAGAGATAATGATACTGGAAGCAGTGGTGCATGTAGTATAGAAACTCTAAAGAGGCCCACAGTAGGGAGCTAGAGTAATAATGTGTCACAGTGGAAAGTTGGGATGGTGTTTGAGGAGACCACAGGGCCTCGTTTACACCCTGATTAACCAAGGCCTTAAAGAGAGGGGAAGTTAAACTGGGCCTCATCTGTGTAAATTAGAACTTGTTCTCAACGAGCCAACCTGGTTAAATAAAGGTGAAGTAAAAAATGGACAATGGTAGATTGTTAATATCTTGTGCTGGTCATGTTCAGCAAGGGAAGATTCATCAACTGGAAAATCATAATGGGATGAAGCTCAGAAGCCATGACCCTGGAGCTGATGCTACATTGAAGGGAGTAATAATCTCTGAGGTCCCAATATCTATGTCCATGGATGATATTGTTAAAGAACATGTGAAGGGAGACAGAGTGGTTGAAGCCTAAAGGTTGATCAGTAGGAAAGAGGGTTAAAGAAGTGAAAGCTTATCAGTGCTGTTGAGGTGTTAGAAGGTTTTGTCTGGAAAAGTACAGAATAGGATTCCTTAGCTTCAATGTCAGAGAATTTGACCCAGCCTCATCAATCAACCAATCAAATGTATTTATAAAGCACTTCTTACATCAGCTGATGTCACAAAGTGCTGCACAGAAGCCCTGCATAAAACCCCATACAGCAAGCAATGCAGGTGTAGAAGCACAGTGGCTAGGAAAAACTCCCTTGAAAGGCCAGAACCAAGGAAGAAACCTTGAGGAACCAGGCTATGAGCGGTGGCCAGTCCTCTTCTGGCTGTGCTGGGTGGAGATTATAACAGAACATGGCCATAAGGTTGCAACAGGTCAGCACCTCAGGAGTTAATGTCGGTTGGCTTTTCATAGCCGATCATTGAGAGTATCTCTACTGCTCCTGCTTTCTCTAGAGAGTTGAAAACAGCAGGTCTGGGACAGGTACCACGTCTGGTGAACAGGTCAGGGTTCCATAGCAGAACAGTTGAAACTGGAGCAGCAACCGTGAATCATCAGTGTTTTTAAATGCCAAAGAATGGGACATGTAGCTGTTGAGTGAAAAGATGTGCCAAGTGTGGTGGGGAACATGATTACAGTGAATGTTGGAGCAATGTGACGGTTAAGTGTTGCAATTGTGCAGAGGACACACAGAGCAGCATTTGGTGGATGCCAGGTGCAGAGAGATGCTCAGAGATATATAATATGTTATGATGTATCATATGCAGAGGCTGTAAGACAGACTGGTGGAACTACAGTGCAGACTGATGGAGCATCCATGGCTGGTCCCTTAGTAAGAGGGCCTACTATCAGACTGATGGAGCTTCCATGGTTGGTCCTGTAGTAAGAGGGCCTACTATCAGACTGATGGAGCTTCCATGGTTGGTCCTGTAGTAAGAGGGCCTACTATCAGACTGATGGATAGTAAGAGGGCCTACTATCAGACTGATGGTCCATGGTTGGTCCTGTAGTAAGAGGGCCTACTATCAGACTGATGGAGCTTCCATGGCTGGTCCTGTAGTAAGAAGACCTACTGTCAGAACTGGTCTTTCCACTAGCCCTGACATGGTTTCGAGGCCTGTTCAGAAATCTTGTGCCCATAAATGTGCTGTGACAAAGGATACTTTAATAGTGAATAAAATGTACTTCATAGCTTTCATTGGTAAGGTTATCAACAACTTGGATTGTGTAAAGCAGAAATACCAGGTTGAAAGTTATCTTGTAAACTGCAGCAGAGTTGTTGGGGGTAACAGATGTTACTGTTGGCATGGTTTTTGATAATCTGGATAACCTGGGGGTGGGCTCTCTCAGCATGATATAGACCCCAATGTTTGCAAACATAGAAAGGGATCTATTGATATAGTTTATTGGGGGGGTGTGGGAGGGTTTTGGGGAAAGTGAGGGTGTGGGAGAAGTTAATAGGTATTTCTTGTTTTATTTTCTTAGTACAGAATTAGACAGACATGCACCTTAAAGGTTTGTTTGTGGGCCTCCATGATACCATAGGAGGTCTGCATCAACGGACTTCAGTGCAGGTAGTGCCTCATCAGAGAGAGACCATTTCAGTTGCACTACAGATTTGAAGCTTAATGTAAATATTAACAGTTTTTTTGACATGTGTACTAATATTCAGACACATACAGTTTCTATATTTATCTATATTTCAGGGTTTTCACATGGGGCTTAAAGTAAATAAATATTAGTGCTTGAAAAGTCCTTGAATTTGACTTGCCACTGTACGACCCCTGATAATTCTTAATATGGTGTGAATGGGAAATACATTTGGTTTTTGTGAGAGAAATAATACAGTGAAGACAAGGTTATTCATAAAATAGTACACAGTGCTGCCTGAAACATACTGTGATCTTGTACTGCATTTATGTGAATTTAGAAATCTACTATAGATTAAGTGCATTTATGTTGTGCAATTTAAAATGTGTACGTTGTCTAATGTGAATGAATGTTTTGTCAAGAATTATCTATCTGATCTACTGAAAGGAGATAATTAAACAAGACAAAAGATAAATAATTTTACAGAATAAAGTGCCAGAACTGTCCAGAAAATAACTCTTGTGTCCGTTTGTCTTTATTTCTACAGACCTTAATCTGAGGCCGGTAACATCAACAGTGAGGACAAACCCAGCCTGCCTCTCTCCTTCTACACTGAGTCCAAACCTACAGTCACTGGGTCCTGATTGTGACAGTGGAGCCCAGTTTGTACAGCAGGATCCAGAGATGGCATCAGTGAAGCTGGAAGACTGCAGTCCAACACTGGAGCTGAATGTCAACATTAAAGATGAAGAAGAGGATGAGAAGATTAGGACAACTGTTTCTCATGGTAAGAGCTGGTTCTATCTATAAATTATCTTATTAAATTAGACCTCCATAAGTTATGACCCAGTCTATTTCTAGGTTGAATTCTGTAATTCTGACATCACACATCTCTGAACAACTCAAGTCTCCACAGCGAAGCAAATTTAAAGAAAACTTGTAACACCTGCCTTTGCCCACACATTGTCTCAAGAACATTGAAAATGTTTAATACCCCCAATCACCAAGTTAGGCATACCTCATTTCAAAATAGGCCATGGCATCATCACTGTCAATATTGAATGATAATTCTTCACGTTTAACCAGTGAAATGACCAAGCTGCGTCTGCATGCCAATCGTTTGATCTCAATCAATTTAATGGGAAAATGCATTTAAATCTTCTTGAATTATTGTTAGTTTATCAAATTAGAGCAGATGGTGTTAAATTATATAGACTTCCTGTATTTTGTTTTAATCAAAACACATTCTGCCTAATGACTCGATGCTGAGTTTGGGACAATTCTGCAAACCATCCTAAGTGTGTTGTATTTGTTGTATTTGTTGTAACAGTAATGTTATGCTATAATATTTGGTTATGTGGACTGCTAATTAATCATTAGGTGATCGTCCAAGACATTGATCTAACTTTACTAAACAAACACCATTGTTTGTATAAAGTTGTAGAAACATCTCAATGATGATCAATGGAAACGGGATGCACCTGAGCTCAATTCTAATGTTTGGGGTCACTTAACACCAGTCTCAACGTCAACAGTGAAGAGGCGACTCCGGGATGCTGGCCTTCTAGGCAGAGTTACAAAGGCCAGTTTTATTGCTTCTTTAATGAGCACCACAGTTTTCAGCGGTACTAACATAAATTCAGAAGGGTTTTCTAATGATAAACTTGGATTAGCTAACACAACATGCCATTGGATCACAGGAGTGATGGTTGCTGATAATGGGCCTCTGTAGTCCTATGTAGATATTCCATAAAATATCTGCCATTTCCAACAATAACAATGTCTTCACTGTATTTCTGATCAATTTGATGTTATTTTAATGGACACAAAATGTGCTGTTCTTTCAAGACAAGTAGTCTTGAACAGTAGTGTATATTTAATGTCTTATATATCAAGTTGTAGAAACATCTCAAGGATGATCAATGAAACAGGATGCATCTGAACTCAATTTTGAGTGTCTTGTTTTTCTTTTATTTTTAAATAATTTTTTATAAATTTGCAAACATTTCTAAACCCGTTTTAGCTTTGTCATTATGGGGGTGTGTCGATTGCTGAATAATTTTTAAATCAAATTTTAGAATAAGGCTGTAACATAACAAAATGTGGAAAAAGTCAGGGCACTGTCAGACCCGTTCCCATTTTGGTACGTTACAGCCTTATTCTAAAATTGATTACATGTTTTTCCTTGTCAATCTACACACAATACCCCATTATGACATCACAATACCCCATAATGACAAAGCCAAAACAGGATTTTTTGAAATTCTTGCAAATGTCAAAGAAAATTATAATTGCTTATCTACGTTTAAGTTTTCAGACCCCTTGCTATGAGATGATCCTTGAGATGTTTCTACAACTTGGAGTCCACCTGTGGTAAATTAAATTGATTGGACATGATTTGGACAGGCACACACCTGTCTATGTCAGGTCCCACAGTTGACACTGCATGTCAGAGTAAAACCAAGCCATGAGGTCGAAGGATTTGTCTGTAGAGCTCCGAGACAGGATTGTGTCGGGACACAGATCTGGGGACTGGTACCAAAATATTTCTGCTGCATTAAATGTCCCCAAGAACACAGAGGCCTCCGTCATTCTTCAATGGAAGAAGTTTGGAACCACCAAGACTCTTCCTAGAGCTGTACACCCTGCCAAACTGAGCAATCGGGGGAGAAGGGCCTTGTTCGGGCAGGTGGCCAACAACCCGATGGTCACTCTGACAGAGCTCCAGAGTCCCTCTGTGGAAATGAGAACCTTCCAGAAGGACAACCATCTCTGCAGCATGTCTGGAGCAAACCTGGCACCATCCCTACGGTGAAGCATGTTGGTGGCAGCAGCATGCTGTGGGCATGTTTTTCAGCGGTAGGGACTGGGTGACTAGTCAGGATCAAGGGAAAGATTAACGTAGCAAAGTATAGAGAGATCCTTGATGAAAACCTACTTGAAAGCGCTTGGGACGTCAGACTGGGGTGAAGATTCACCTTCCAACAGGACAATGACCCTAAGCACACAGCCAAGACAATGTGGGAGTGGCTTCGGTACAAGTTTCTGAATGTCATTGAGTGGCACAGCCAGAGCCCGGACTTGAACCCGATCAAACATCTCTGGAGAGACCTGAAAATAGCTTTGCAGAGATGCTCTCCATCCAACCTGGCAGAGCTTGAGAGGATCTGCAGAGAAGAATGGGAGAAACTCCCCATATACAAGTGTGCCAAGCTTGTAGCTTCATACCCAACCAGACTCAAGGCTGTAATCACTGCCAAAGGTGCTTCAACTCACTATTGTCTGAAGGGTCTGAATACTTATGTAAATGTATTATTTCAGTTATTTCTAAAAACCTGTTTTTGCTTTGTCATAATGGGGTATTGTGATGTCATAATGGGGTATTGTGATGTCATAATGGGGTATTGTGTGTAGATTGATGAGGGGGAAAAAAACAATTAAATCAATTTTAGAATAAGACTAATGTAACAAAATGTGGAAAAAGTAGAGGGGTCTAAATTATTTTTGACTGCATTGTCGACGTTATTTCATGCTACTAAGACTTGTATGGATGACTCCAGTATTGCCAGCATTTGTTTTATTCACTGGGCTGTCTGGAGTGATCAGAGAGGAGACTAAAGAAGTGGAGTAGACAAACTGCCAGTGTTTTGAAGTTCTATGAAATGAGTCTGTGTAGTTACTAATCCCCTTTGTCACGATAATTTCTAGCCCAATGTTCTAACTGAACTATTTTATAACTCCATCTGTATCCTAGAGGTTGTAAGGCTCTAAGTTTTAATAAACAGAGTCCCAGCATACAGATGATCAGTTCTTTATTCAGAGAGCTCTGCCCTCTCAAGTTCAGAGCCCATCTTTTATACACACATCAGTGGAGAACCCCACCCCGCTTTAGGATGGCTGTATTGTTCCACTGTACACTTACATTGTTTACCATATTCTGCAACATGTTTCATGATTTTCTGCAAGCCTAACAGTTTCTCCACTCTGGGTGGGGACAGAATGTCCTGTAAGGAACATAATGTTGTAATTCTATCCTGCCAATGCTGCACATATTACCAACTTATAGTCTTATGTGTCTAATGGATTTCACACACAGTGATACAGTTTCAGGGTGAAATATCTTAGTCATTACTTTAAACATACACATTCTTCTATCCCCTTGTAATGTTGTGTGGAGGATGGTATAGCTGGGGCGGCAGGGTAGCCTAGTGGTTAGAGCATTGGACTAGTAACCAGAAGGTTGCAAGTTCAAACCCCTGAGCTGACAAATCTGTCATTCTGCCCCTGAACTCACTGTTCCTAGGCCATCATTGAAAATAAGCATTTGTTCTTAACTGACTTGCCTGGTAAAATAATAGCTCATCATTTTCACGACTTTTGCCTCTTTTTAGTTTTCTCTTTTTAGTTTTGACTCCTACCCAGTTTTAGAATAGTGTTATTCCCATTCCCATACAGCCTACTGAAATGAAAAGTTTAGGGTCCCTTAGAAATGTCCTTGTTTTGAAAGAAAAGTATGTTTTTTTTGTCCATTAAAATAACATCAAATTGACCATTAATACAGTGTAGACGTTGTTAATGTTGTAAATTACTTGTAACTGGAAACTGTTTTTTTAAAATAGGTGTACAGAGGCCCATTATCAGCAACTATCACTCCTGTGATCCAATGGCATGTTGTGTTAGCTAATCCAAGTTTATCATTTTAAAAGGCTAATTGATCATTACAAAACCCTTTTGCAATTATGTTAGCACAGCTGAAGACTATGGTGCTGATTAAAGAAGCAATAAAACAGTCCTTCTTTAGACTAGTTTAGTATTTGGGTCATTTGTCGGTTAGATTACAGGCTCAAAATGGCCAGAAACAAAGACCTTCCTTCTGAAACTCATCAGTCTATTCTTGTTCTGAGAAATGAAGGCTATTCAATGTGAGAAATTGCCAAGAAACTGCAGATCTTGTACAACACTGTGTACTACTCCCTTCACAGAACAGCGCGAACTGTCTCTAACTAGAATAGAAAGGGGAGTGGGAGGCCCCGGTGCACAACTGGGCAAGAGGACAAGTATTTTTAGAGTGTTTCGTTTGAGAAACAGACGTCTCACAAGTCCTTAACTGGCAGCTTCATTAAATAGTACCCGCAAAACACCACTCTCAACGTCAACAGTGAAAGAGGCGACTCCGGGATGCTGGCCTTCTAGACACTATTCTGGTTAGGGCCAGTTTGTGCTGTTCTGTGAAGGGAGTATTACACTGCATTGTACGAGATCTTCAGCCGTTTCCAGCTACAATAGTCATTTACAACGTTAACAATATCTTTCTGATCAGTTTGACATTATTTGAATGGACAAAAAATGTGCTTTTCTTTCAAAACAAGGACATTTGTAAGTAACCCCAAACTTTAGAATTTATTCAGTTATTTTTTTTATTTTACCTTTATTTTATGTCCTTATCATACTAGTTATTGTCCGGAATTTCGGATGACTGACGTGCCCAAAGTAAACTGCCTGTAAACTGCCCAGAAGCCAGGATATGCACATAATTGATAGCATTGGATAGAAAACACTCTGAACTGTTAAAATAATGTCTGTGGGTATAACATAAACTGATATGGCAGGCGAAAACCTGTGGAAAATCCATCCGGATTTTACATTTTTTGAGGTCACCGGTTTTTTCAATGCTTGCCTATGGGATATACAAATAGATAGGACCCAGATTGCAGTTCATATGGCTTCCACTAGATGTCAACAGTCTTTAGAAAGGGTTTCAGGCTTGTGTTTTTTTAAATGAACAAGTATTTGTAGTTATTCCAGGGTGTGCCCCATTAGAGAAGTAGTCATGATGCGCGCATCATTGAGAGTGCGATCTTCGTTATTTATCTTCGCTATTGAACACACTATTCTCCGTCTTAAATATTATTGTTTATTTAGATATTAGAATACCTGAGGATTAATTAGAAACATCGTTTGACTTGTTTGGCTGAACTTTACCGGTAACTTTTTGGATTCGTTTGTGTGCATGTTGAACGAGTGAATTACTGAATCAAGTGCGCCAAATATACTGACACTTTTGGGATATAATGAAGGACTTTATCGAATAAAACAACCATTCATTGTGTAGCTGGGACCCTTGGGATTGCAGTCCGAGGAAGATCTTCAAAGGTAAGGGATTTATTTAATTGCTGTCTGTAATTTTGTGACGCCTGTGCTGGTTGAAAAAGTATTTTGACGTGGGGTGCTGTCCTCAGATAATAGCATGGTATGCTTTCTCCGTAAAGCCTTTTTGAAATCTGACAACGCAGTTGAATTAACAAGAAGCTTTTAAATGATGTAAGACACTTGTATTTTCATGAATGTTTAACTTCTTGATGCACCCATCCCATTAGCTGGATCATTATCATCAACATCCGCTGAATTGCACAGCACCAAATTCAAATTAAAGTACTAAAAATATTTAGTTTTCATGAAATCACAAGTGCAATATAGCAAAACACAGTTTAACTTGTTGTTAATCCACCAGGCGTGTCAGATTTCAATAAAGCTTTCGGCGAAAGCATAACAAGTGTTTATGTAAGAACATCTCTCTCAGTAGACAAAATATTACAAACAGCTAGCAGCCAAGTAGATTGATCACGAAAGTCAGAAAAGCAATAAATTAAATCGCTTACCTTTGATGATCCTCGGATGTTTGCACTGACGAGACTCCCAGTTACACAATAAATGTTCCTTTTGTTCTATAAAGATTATTTTTATATCCAAAATACCACCATTTGTTTGGCGCGTTATGTTCAGAAATCCACAGGCTCGAGCAGTCACGACATCGCAGATGAAAATTCCAAATAGTATCCGTAAAGTGCGTGGAAAGATGTCAAATGTTTTTTATAATCAATCCTCAGGTTGTTTTTACAGTATATAATCGATAATATGTCAACCGGAATGTTGCTTCTTCCATAGGCGAGAGAGAGAAAATGGCTGTTGCTGGCACCCAGCCATCCACAGACGCAATGGGTTCTTTCTCGCTCATCAAAATAAAAGCCTGAAACGATGTCTAAAGACTGTACACAGCTTGAGGAAGCCATAGGAAAAGGAATCTGGTTGATATTCCTTTAAATGGAGGCAAGGCATCCAGTGGAACAGACAGCTTTCAGGAAAAACAGCACTTCCTTGTTGGATTTTCCTCAGGTTTTCGCCTGCAATATTTTGACAGTTTTGGAAACTTTAGAGTGTTTTCTATCCTAATCTGATTATATGCATATTCTAGTTTCTGGGCCTGAGAAATAGGCAGTTTCAAATGGGTACGTTTTTTAGCCAAAAACGAAAATACTGCCCCCTACACTCAAGAAGTTAATATTACGATTTTTGTATTCTGAATTTCGCGCTCTGCAATTTCACCGGATGTTGTTGTAGATGTCCGGCTAGAGTTTGGACATGCGCTCAAACAGGTTAACAAGGCAAGTCAGTTAAGAACAAATTCTATTCTTCTGCCTTGTTCAGGGGCAGAACGACAGATTTTTACCTTCTCAGCTCGGGGATTCGATATTGCAATCTTTCGGTTGCTCTAACTACTAGGCTACCTGTCACCCGGTATGGCCAGAAGAGGACTGGTCACCACTCTGAGCCTGATTCCTCTCTAGGTTTCTTCCTAGGTTCCTGCTTTCTAGGGAGTTTTTTGTGGCCACTGTGCTTCTACATCTGCATTGCTTGCTCTTTGGGGATTTTAGATTGGGTTTCTGTTAAGCACTTTGTGACATCTTCTGATGTAAAAGGGGTTCATAAAATACATTTGATTGACATGTATATCACACCAACTGACTGGTTCTTCTGATATTCACACAGGATACCATGTTGAGACATGCTCTACATCCAGAGAGCAACAGCAGGAAGATGACAGAGCTAAGAGGTCTCATCTCTGCCCACATTGTGAAGAGATTTTCCCATTTCTATCAAAGCTAAAAATACACCTAAAAATACACACAGGAGAGAAGCCTTACTCCTGCTCTGGCTGTGGAAAATGCTTCAAAACATCAACGGTGCTAAAACTTCATCAGAGAACACACACAGGAGAGAAGCCTTATTACTGCCCTGACTGTGGAACTAGTTTCTCTCGAGTTTCCCACTTAAAAAGACACAAACGTATACATACAGGGGAGAAGCCATACTCCTGCTCTGACTGTGGAAAATGTTTTAAAACATTAAATGAGCTAAAAGTCCATCAGAGAACACACACAGGTGAGAAGCCTTTCTTCTGCCCTGACTGTGGAACTAGTTTCTCTCGAGTTTCACACTTAAAAAGACACAAACGTATACATACAGGGGAGAAGCCATACTCCTGCTCTGACTGTGGAAAATGTTTTAAAACATTAAATGAGCTAAAGGTTCATCAGAGAACACACACAGGAGAGAAGCCTTACGTCTGCTCTGACTGTGGAAAATGCTTCACAACATCAAGTGATCTAAAAGTTCATCAAAGAACGCACACAGGAGAGAAGCCTTTTTTCTGCTCTGACTGTGGAATTAGTTTCTCTCAACTTTCCAACTTAAAATCACATGAACGTATACATACAGGAGAGAAGCCTTACTCCTGCTCTGATTGTGTCAAATATTTCAAAACGTCAACTGAGCTAAAAGTTCATCAGAGAACACACACAGGAGAGAAGCCATACTCCTGCTCTGACTGTGGAAAATGTTTTAAAACATCAACTGAGCTAAAAGTTCACCAGAGAACACACACAGGAGTGAAGCCTTATTCCTGCCCTGACTGTGGAACTAGTTTCTCTAAACTTTACCACTTAAAATCACATGAACGTATACATACAGGGGAGAAGCCATACTCCTGCTCTGACTGTGGAAAATGTTTTAAAACATTAAAGGAGCTAAAAGTACATCAGAGAACACACACAGGAGAGAAGCCTTACATCTGCTCTGACTGTGGGACTAGTTTCTCTCAACTTTCCCACTTAAAATCCCACGAACGAATACATACAAGGGAGAAGCCATACTCCTGCTCTGACTGTGGAAAATGTTTTAAAACAATAAATGAGCTAAAAGTTCACCAGAGAACACACACAGGAGAGAAGCCTTACGTCTGCTCTGATTGTGTAAAATGCTTCAAAACATCAACTGAGCTTGAGGTTCATCAGAGAACACACACAGGAGAGACTCCTTACGTCTGCTCTGACTGTGGAAAATTCTTCACAAAATCAACTCATCTAAAAGTTCATCAGAGAACACACACAGGAGAGAAGCCGTACGCCTGTTCTGACTGTGGAAAGTGCTTCAAGACATCAAATGAGCTAAAAGTTCACCAGAGAACACACACAGGAGAGAAGCCTTACGTCTGTTCTGCCTGTGGAAAGTGCTTCAAGACATCAACTCATCTAAAAGTTCATCAGAGAACACATACAGGAGAAAAGCCTTACTCCTGTTCTGACTGTGGTTTAAGTTTCTCTCGACTGGATACCTTAAAAAACATCAACATATACATGGAGAGAAACCATACTCCTGCTCTGCCTTTGTAAAATGCTTCAAAACAGCAACTGAGCTAAAAGTTCATCAGAGAACACACTCATGAGAGAAGCATGCTTACATCTGCTCTGACTTTTGGTTGAGTTTCTCTCACCATAGCAACTTAACACACCAATGTATACACACAGGGGAGAAGCCTTACTCCTGCTCTGTTGAGGTTTGGGCGTGTAAGTTAAATGTCTAGCCAAAGGCTGTGTGTTTGAATCTCATCAAGGAGGACTTTAGCATTTTAGCTAACTAAGCAACTTTGCAACTACTTACTACTTTTTATCTATGTTAGCATGTTAGCTTAACATGCAACTACTTAGCATGTTAGCTACCCTTTCTCCTAAACCCATTTAACTCTATCTTAAACCCTCACCCCTAACCAAGCTAACGTCAGCAACAACAAATTGGAATTCGTAACATATCATACATATTACAAGTTCGTAACATATTGTATGAATAGCAATGCGTAAAATAACGTAAGAATTGTAATTCGTAACATACGATACATCCTATAAGTCGTATTATACTGAACAACAATCTAAATACAACTATTTCAAATATTTACAGTTCGTATAAGGAAATCAGGCAATTGAAATAAATCAGGCTCTAATCTATGTATTTCACATGACTGGGCAGGGGCTCAGCCATGGGTGGGACTTGGGAGGGCATAGACCCACTTGGGAGCCAGGCCCAGCCAATCAGCATGAGTTTTTCCCCACAAAAGGTTTTTATTACAGACTGAAATACTACTCAGCCCCCCGCCCCCCCTCCTCCTCAGACAATCTTGAAGGTGAAGAGGTCCTGGGCTGATGTGGTTACATGTGATCTGCAGTTGTGAGGCCGGTTGGATGTACTGCCAAATTCTCCAAAAGGACGTGAGAGGTTGCTTATGGTAGAGATATAAATATTGAGTTATTTGGCTATGGTGGACGTTCCTGCAGTCATCATGACAATTGCATATTCCCTAAACTTGAGACATCTGTGACATTGATGTTGTGTGGCCATTTATTGTCCCCCAGCACAAGGTGCACCTGTGTAATGACCATGCAGTTTTATCAGCATCTTGATATGCTACACCTGTCAGGTGGATGGATTATCTTGACAAAGGCTGAAATGCTCACTTACAGAGATATAAACAAAGTTGTGCACAACATTTGAGAGAAATTATGTTTTTGTGCATATGGAACATTGCTGGAATTTTTTATTTCACCTCATGAAACCAACTCTTTACATGTTTAGTTTATATTTTAGTTAAGTTTTTATTGGTAGGCCAATGTAATATAACCTAACATACTAAATGGAGTGGCACGGAAGTTTTTGTAATACATAATACGTTTTGCTCTGAGACCAAGTTGTCCCTCTGCAGTATTCTGTGGGAAGGAGCCACTTTTTTATTGAACCTTTATTTAACTAGCCAAGTCAGTTAAGAACAAAATCTTAATTACAATGATGGCCAAGGAACAGTGGGTAAACTGCCTTGTTCAGAGGCAGAACAACAGATTTACTTTGTCAGCTCAGGGTTTTGATCTTGCAACCTTTTGGTTACTGCCCCAACGCTCTAACCACTAGGCTACCTTCCGCCACCCCTAACATGTATCAGATAGAGATGGTGTGATGATCACTTTTCACCACTAGTTTGGGGGGATTATTTTACAACTTTATTTAATGATACACAGTTTATGAAATTAATACATGTGTTTATTAATTGTCTTTAAAACTAGATGAGTTATTTTAGTTACTAATCAAGAATGTGTTTGGATAACTGCATTGATGCAAACTTTATTGATCCGCCAATGAAAAATAAAGTTACATGAATATGTACTGGTCAACTTTAGTATTCAGTTCTTTCTAGATCCAGTATGAATGGTTTTATGGTTGTATTCAGTTCTTCATATTAGATCTGACAGTATGAATGGTTCTTATGGTTGTATTCAGTTCTTCATATTAGATCTGACAGTATGAATGGTTCTTATGGTTGTATTCAGTTCTTCATATTAGTTCTTATGGTTGTATTCAGTTCTTCATATTAGATCTGACAGTATGAATGGTTCTTATGGTTGTATTCAGTTCTTCATATTAGATCTGACAGTATGAATGGTTCTTATGGTTGTATTCAGTTCTTCATATTAGATCTGACAGTATGAATGGTTCTGTATTCAGTTCTTCATATTAGAGTGCCTGGAGTGTTTTTGTATGACTACAGTCAGGAGTTCTCTCTGACCCTGTGACGTCACCAGCACATTAATTACAGGTGAGACCATCACATATCACAGTAAATACATTTATCTTCCTCAATTAGTCAGTGAAACATTATTATTTGTATTATTATTATTGTATTTTTACTTTGCACATTTTATTTTGAGTCTCTGATCCACCTCTACGCAGACGACACCATTCTGTATACTTCTGGCCCTTCTTTGGACACTGTGTTAACAACCCTCCAGACGAGCTTCAATGCCATACAACTCTCCTTCCGTGGCCTCCAATTGCTCTTAAATACAAGTAAAACTAAATGCATGCTCTTCAACCGATCGCTGCCTACACCTGCACGCAAGTCCAAAATCACTACTCTGTACGGTTCTGACATAGAATATGTGGACAACTACAAATACCTAGGTGTCTGGTTAGACTGTAAACTCTCCTTCCAGACTCACATCAAACATCTCCAATCCAAAGTTAAATCTATAATTGGCTTTCTATTTCGCAACAAAGCATCCTTCACTCATGCTGCCAAACATACCGTTGTAAAACTGACCATCCTACCGATCCTCGACTTCGGCGATGTCATTTACAAAATAGCCTCCTACTCAATAAATTGGATGCAGTCTATCACAATGCAATCTGTTTTGTCAGCAAAGCCCCATATACTACCCACCACTGCGACCTGTATGCTCTCGTTGGCTGGCCCTCCCTTCATACTCATCACCAATCCCACTGGCTCCAAGTCATCTAAAAGACCCTGCTAGGTAAAGTCCCAACTTATCTCAGCTCGCTGGTCACTATAGCAGCACCCACCTGTAGCACGCACTCCAGCAGGTTTATCTCTCTGGTCACCCCCAAAACCAATTCTTCCTTTAGCCGCCTCTCCTTCCAGTTCTCTAGCGCCAATGACTGGAACGAACTACAAAAATCTCTGAAACTGGAAACACTTATCTCCCTCACTAACTTTAAGCACCAGATGTCAGAGCTGTTTTATTTTGCTCCTTTGCACCCCATTATTTCTATCTCTACTTTGCACATTCTTCCACTGCAAATATACCATCAGTGTTTATTTATTTATTTATACTTACTTGTTATATTGTATTTACTTTGCCACCATGGCCTTTTTTGCCTTTACCTCCCTTATCTCACCTCATTTGCACACATTGTAAATAGACTTATTTTTCTACTGTATTATTGACTGCATGTTTGTTTTACTCCATGCGTAACTCTGTGTTGTTGTATGTGTCGAACTGCTTTGCTTTATCTTGGCCAGGTCGCAATTGGAAATGAGAACTTGTTCTCAACTTGCCTACCTGGTTAAATAAAGGTGAAATAAAAATAAATATTTTAAATATTTATAATATAAATATTCTATCACGGCCTGATGTGATTCAGCCTGAATTCGAACCAGGGACTGTAGTGATGTCTCTTGCACCGAGATGCAGTTTCTTAGACAGCTGCGCCACTCAGGGGCCCTTAAAAGGTTTGCGCCCAACGTGGGGCAGGAGTTTGACAGCACAAGCGGGGAGCCCAGCCAACAGAGATTTGAGAAATGTTTTGGTATTCTTCCCCAGATCTGTGCCTCGCCACAAACCTGTCTCAGACCTCGACGGACAATTTCTTTGACCTCATTGCTTGGTTTTTGCTCTGACATGCACTGTCAACTGTGGGACTTTATATAGACAGGTGTGTTCCTTTTCCAATCATGTCCAATCATTTGAATTTACCACAGGTGGTAAATCCAGTCAAGTTGTAGAAACATATCAAGAATGATCAATGGAAACAGGATGATTTGGCATAAATTTTCTCAGGGCAAAGGGTCTGAATACTTATGCAAATAAGGTATTCATTTGAATACATTTGCTTAAAAATGTGCTTTGTCATTATGGGTTATTGGGGTAAAAAAATGCATTTAATCAATTTTCGAAAAAGGCTGTGACTTATAATGCCCTGTATATGCTTCAAACTACACATTTAAGGAACTGAAGTGATAAACACAATGTCATAATGGAAATGCATGTCCAATGGTTATCTCTGTATTAGTATTATCCACATTAAAACACCTAGGTAGAGCAGTGGTTATCTCGGTATTAGTATTATCTCTGTATTACCCACATTAAAACACAGAGGTAGAGCAGTGGTTCTCTCTGTATTAGTATTATCTCTGTATTACCCACATTATTAAAACAGTCAGTAAACGTCGGCAAAAAAAGCGGAATTAAATTGTTGCCTGTAGCACATTTAAAGGCACCAATGTTCTGGATAACATGAACACAGCCTAACCAGCTCTGCTAAGGCGAGTAAAATGGTCAGAGTTCTCTCATTTGTACTGAAAGTAGCTAGCAAGCCAGCCAATGTTAACCAGTTATCTTGGATGCTTGACTGCCGTTGTGAGGTCAGAACGCTTGAATCAACCCTCCTCCTCCGCCAGAGCGTCCAGTGTGGCTCTGAACGCTCCGAGAGCGATACGAACTGACAGTCTGACAACGCTCTGAATTTACGAACGACCAAGCGCACTCTGGCACTCCAGATTCAATTTAAGATCACATCCATAATTTACAAACAAAGCATTTGTGTTTAGTGAGTCCGCCAGATCAGATACAGTAGGGATGCGTGAATTGAACAATTTTCCTGTCCTGCTAATCATTCAAAATGTAACAAGTACTTTTGGGTGTCAGGGAACGTGTATGGAGTTGAAAGTACATTTATTTTCTTTAGGAATGTAGTGGAGTAAAAGTAGAAGTTGTCAAAAGTAAAGTACAGATACCCCCCAAAAAACTCCTATTGTAGCACTTAAAAGACTTGTACTTGAGTACTTTACACCACTGATTGCAGGGAATAGTGACCGAATATATTCTTCCCTTCGAGGCCCATGAGACTGTGTAGGGATGTGATT
Source organism: Oncorhynchus gorbuscha (assembly GCF_021184085.1). NCBI lineage: Eukaryota > Metazoa > Chordata > Actinopteri > Salmoniformes > Salmonidae > Oncorhynchus > Oncorhynchus gorbuscha. The sequence goes on from NW_025746259.1 coordinate 36,650, forward strand.
TGAATAGGACTTTGACTGAAGATATTCCTCCCTTCGAGGCCCATGAGACTATGTAGGGATGTGATTTGAATAGGACTTTGACTGAAGATATTCCTCCCTACGAGGCCCATGAGACTGTGTAGGGATGTGATTTGAATAGGACTTTGACTGAAGATATTCCTCCCTTCGAGGCCCATGAGACTGTGTAGGGATGTGATTTGAATAGAACTTTGACTGAAGATATTCCTCCCTACGAGGCCCATGAGACTGTGTAGGGATGTGATTTGAATAGGACTTTGACTGAAGATATTCCTCCCTACGAGGCCCATGAGACTATGTAGGGATGTGATTTGAATAGGACTTTGACTGAAGATATTCCTCCCTACGAGGCCCATGAGACTATGTAGGGATGTGATTTGAATAGGACTTTGACTGAAGGTGTTCCTCCCTACGAGGCCCATGAGACTATGTAGGGATGTGATTTGAATAGGACTTTGACTGAAGGTGTTCCTCCCTACGAGGCCCATGAGACTATGTAGGGATGTGATTTGAATAGGACTTTGACTGAAGATGTTCCTCCCTATGAGGCCCATGAGACTATGTAGGGATGTGATTTGAATAGGACTTTGACTGAAGATATTCCTCCCTACGAGGCCCATAAGACTATGTAGGGATGTGATTTGAATAGGACTTTGACTGAAGATATTCCTCCCTACGAGGCCCATAAGACTATGTAGGGATGTGATTTGAATAGGACTGTGACCTGAAGGATTTGGATGTTTTTGATCTATTTTTGTATTTTGTCTGATGTCGTTGCCCCCCCCCCCCTTTCCGAAATGGACATGTATTTTTTTCTACAGTTTACTAACCGTACAGGCGACCAGACACGTTATATTTGTGGAAATGTCAGTATATCAGAGAAGAAGATGACGCTGTTGTCATGTTGTAGTGGGGAACAGGAAGTTCCGGGTAGAAAACGACCGAACTGTGCTGTTATGGCGATAGGGGTTGTGTCCGTTTCAAATGTATTGTTGCAGGTAAGTAATAGCACGTTTAAACTTTCTAATGTCGAAGGAATATATCATATGCTAGGTAACAAATCAGTCAAGGTAGTATCTATCACGTTTGGTAAAGGTTCTAATGGTATGTGTTGTTTTGGGGTCAAACCGAGTGAGTGAAGAACGTGATTAAAATCGATTTTAAAAGTCACATAGCTAGACTTTGGGTTTGTCTGAGTGTATGTGCATAATTTAGTCAAAGTAATTTCATAAAGATTCCACTTATTTGAGTTCGTTTTTACATGCTCTTGGTTTTGTGTAAAATGTTGTTTATGAGCTGGTAAATAGCCTCGTCCGAACCGTCCTCTCGCGAGTTTACAAACACTGTTTCGTTAATGTAAGCTCGCGAGATCAGGATGGTTCAGACGAGGCAAGTCAAATGGCGGCTTCAACGGTTTCGGTCATCTTTCTTGGAGTTTGTTCGTGGTGAAATGGCGACGTGATTGAGTGTCAAAATAGAGGGAAGCTAACTGAAGTCATCCTTCACAATTTGGAGAGAGAGGCCAACTGCGTGGAATGGCGTCGATTAATGCGGATGAATGGGAGCACGTATCAAACCCATTCCACGGAGGACCAAGTGTCTGCGGGTTTTCGCTCCACCCTTGTACTTGATTAATGAATTAAGGTCAATAATTAGTGAGGAACTCTCCTCATCTGATTGTCTATGTTTTCATTGAAATTGTAAAATGAAACCCGCTGAGACTCGGCCCTCAATGGAATGAGTTTGACACTCCTGAAACAATGGAAATTGAGAGTTTGAGAAGCAACAGCTGTGCTGGAATGCGATCAATGTGGGGGACAGTTCTGATGATATGGAGCAGGAGGATGAGGGCCTAGTATGGGAATGGTCTGTAGTGCAAAGACATAAGAACAGAGATAATGATACTGGAAGCAGTGGTGCATGTAGTATAGAAACTCTAAAGAGGCCCACGGTAGAGTAATAATGTGTCACAGTAGAAAGTTGGGATAGTGTTTGAGGAGACCACAGGGCCTCATTTACACCCTATCTGATTAACCAAGGCCATAAAAAGAGAGGTGAAGTTAAACTGGGCCGCATCCATGTAAATGAGAATGTGTTCTCAACTAGCCTACCTGGTTAAATAAAGGTGAAATAAAAAAATTGAAAATGGTTGATTGTTAGTATCTTGTGCTAGTCATTTTCAGCAAGTGAAGATTCTTCATTTGGAAAATGATAATGGGACGAAGCTCAGAAGCCATGACCCTGGGGCTGATGCTAAATTGAAGGGAGTAATCTCTGAGGTCCTAATATCTATGTCCATGGATGATATTTTAAAGAACGTGTGAAGGGAGACAGTGGTTGAAGCCTAAAGGTTGATCAGTAGGAAAGAGGGTTAAAGAAAGGAACGTTTTTCAGTGCTGTTGAGGTGTTAGGTTTTGTCTGGAAAAGTACATAATAGGATTCCTTAGCTTCAATGTCAGAGAATTTGACCCAGCCTGATCAATCAACCAATCAAATGTATTTATAAAGCCCTTCTTACATCAGCTGATGTCACAAAGTGCTGTACAGAAACCCAGCCTAAAACCCCAAACAGCAAGCAATGCAGGTGTAGAAGTACAGTGGCTAGGAAAAACTCCCTAGAAAGGCCAGAACCTAGGAAGAAACCTTGAGGAACCAGGCTATGAGGGGTGGCCAGTCTTCTTCTGGCTGTGCTGGGTGGAGATTATAACAGAACATGGCCATAAGGTTGCAACAGGTCAGCACCTCAGGAGTTAATGTCAGTTGGCTTTTCATAGCCGATCATTGAGAGTATCTCTACTGCTCCTGCTTTCTCTAGAGAGTTGAAAACAGCAGGCCTGGGACAGGTAGCACGTCCGGTGAACAGGTCAGGGTTCCATAGCAGAACAGTTGAAACTGGAGCAGCAACCGTGAATCATCAGTGTTTTTAAATGCCAGAGAACGGGACATGTAGCTGTTGAGTGAAAAGATGTGCCAAGTGTGGTGGGGAACATGATTACAGTGAATGTTAGAGCAATGTGATGGTTAAGTGTTGCAATTGTGCGTAGGACAGACAGAGCAGCATTTGGTGGATGCCAGGTGCAGAGAGATGCTCAGATATATAGAATCCGTCATGATGTATCATATGCAGAGGCTGTAAGACAGACTGGTGGAACTACACTGCAGACTGATGGAGCTTCCATGGCTGGTCCCATAGTAAGAGGACCTACTGTCAGACTGATGGAGCTTCCATGGCTGGTCCTGTAGTAAGAGGACCTACTGTCAGACTGATGGAGCTTCCATGGCTGGTCCTGTAGTAAGAGGACCTACTGTCAGAACTCTAATCCTAACATGGTTTGAGGCCTGTTCAGAAATCTTGTGCCCATAAATGTGCTGTGACAAAGGATACTTTAATAGTGAATCAAATTTACTTCATAGCATTCATATGTAAGCTTATCAACAACTTGGATTGTGTAAAGCAGAAATACCAGGTTTAAAGTTATCTTGTAAACTGCAGCAGAGTTGTTGGGGGTAACAGATGTTACTGTCGGTATGGTTTTTGATAAGCTGGATAACTTGGGGGTGGATTGTCTCAACATGATATAAACCTCAATGTTTGCTAACATAGAAAGGGATATATTGATAGTTTATTGGAAGGTGTGGGAGGGTTTTTGGGGGAAGGGGGGTGTGGTAGAAGTTAATAGGGATTTCTTGGTTTATTTTCTTAGTACTGAATTAGACAGACATGCACCTTAAAGGTTTGTTTGTGGACCTCCATGATACCACAGGAGGTCTGCATCAATGGACTTCAGTGCAGGTAGTGCCTCATCAGAGAGAGAACATTTCAGTTGCTCTACAGTTTTGAAGCCGAGTGTAATGATTATCAGTTTTTTACATGTGTACTAATAGTCAGACACTGATCATTCTTACTATGGTGTCAACAGGAAATAGCATTGTTTTTTTGTGAGTGAAATAATACAGGGAAGACAGGGTTATTCATAAAAATTGTACATAGTACCTCCTAAATCATACTGCAATCTTGTACTAAAATGGTTTTTGCGTCATTTATGCATTTATGTTGTGCAATTTAAAATGTGTACTTTGTCTAATGTGAATGTTTTGTCAAGGATTATCTACCAGATCTACTGAAATGAGATAATTGAACAAGAAAAAAAGAGGGAGAAAAAACAAAATATATTATTACAGAATAAAGTTCCAGAACTGTCAAGAAAAATACTTTTGTGTCCGTTCGTCTTTATTACTACAGACAGACTCAGATTAAGTCTGAGGCCGTTAACAAACAGTGAGGACAAACCCAGCCTGCTTCTCTCCTTCCACACTGAGTCCAAACCTACAGTCACTGGGTCCTGATTGTGACAGTGGACCCCAGTTTGCACTGCAGGATCCAGAGATGGCATCAGTGAAGCTGGAAGACTGCAGTCAAACACTGGAGCTGAATGTCAACATTAAAGATGAAGAAGAGGAGGAGGAGATTGGTACATCTGTTAGTCATGGTAAGAGAAAGCTCTATCTACATTGCATTCAGAAATTCAGACCCCTTGACTCTTTCCACAATTTGATATGTTAGTCTTATTCTGAAATGGATTAAATTGTCGTTTTCATCAATCTACACAATGCCCCATAATTCCAAAGCAAAAACAGGTTTTTAGAAATGTTTGCAAATGTAATGTTGAACCCCTTTTGGCAGAGATTACAGCCTCTTCTTGGGTATGACGCTACAAGCTTGGCACACCTGTATTTGGGGAGTTTCTCCCATTCTTTGTCAGGTTGGATGGGGAGTGTCACTGCACAGCTATTTTAAGGTCTCTCCAGAGATGTTCGATTGGGTTCAAGTCCGGCCTCTGGCTGGGCCACTCAAGGACATTCAGATACTTGTCCCGAAGCCACTCCTGCATTGTCTTGGCTGCGTGCTTAGGGTCGTTGTCCTGTTGGAAGTCTGAGGTCCCGAGTGCTCTGGAACCGGTTTTATATCAAGGATCTCAATGTTCTTTTCTCCGATCATCTTGCCCTCAATCCTGACTAGCCTCCCAGTCCCTGTCACCACCATGCTTTACCGTAGGGATGGTATTGTCCAGGTGATGAGCGGTGCCTTGTTTCCTCCAGATGTGATGCTTGGCATTCAGGTCAAAGAGTTTAAACTTGGTTTAATCAGACCAGAGAATCTTCTTTCTCATGGTCTTCATCTTTTAGGTGCCTTTTGGCAAACCTCAAGCGGGCTGTCATGTGTCTTTTACTGAGGAGTGGCTTCAGTCTGGCCACTCTACCATAAAGCCCTGACTGATGGAGTGCTGCAGAGATTGTTGTCCTTTTTGAAGGTTCTTCCACCTCACCAGAGGAACTCTGGAGCTCTGTCAGAGTGATCATTAGCTTCTTCGTCACCTCCCTGACCAAGGCCCTTCTCTCCCAATTGCTCAGTTTGGCTGGGTGGCCAGCTCTAGGAAGAGTCTTGGTGTTTCAAAACTAATTATATTTAAGAGTGATGGAAGCCACTGTGTTCTTGGGGACCTTCAATGTTGCATAAATGTTTTGGTACCCATCCCCTGATCTGTGGCTTGACACAATCCTGTCTACGGAACATTCCTTGAACCTCATGGCTTGGTTTTTGCTCTAACATGCACCTTTATATAGACTGGTGTGAGCCTTTCCAAATCATGTCCAACCAATTTAATTTACCATAAGTGGACTCCAATTAAGTTGTAGAAACGGCTCAAGGATGATCAGTGGAAACAGAATGCACCTGAGCCCAATTTTGAGTCTCATAGCAAAGGGTCTGAATGCTTACATAAATAAGGTATTTCTGTTTTTTTTTACATTTAATACATTTGCAAACATTTTCTAAACCTGTTTTCGCTTTGACATTATGGGGTATTCTGTGTGAGTATTTTTTGTTGTATTTAATCTATTTAAAAACTAAGGCTGTAACGTGTGGAAAAAGTAAAGGGGTCTGAATACTTTCCGAATGCACTTTAAGTTGGGACTTGCGCTACTAAGGCACACGACGGCACAAACACGTTTCGTGAAAGTAATGATGTTTTTGTTTGCTTATTATGGACAAGAGAACATTTTTATTTGTCAAACGGCAGTCGAGCATCGATCACCATGTCACCAGATTAAGACCCTCGATATTTATTGGACCGGAGTATCAAGATAACCTTGCACTTTCACCAAGCTGTGAAGTGAATCATGTTATTTAATCTGTAATAAACTGCGTGGTTTTCTGAGCGGTAGTGGGAGGACCACACACCGTATCATCGCGTGACTCCCAAGTTTGCATTCAATTTGGGTGGACGAAACAGGAACTTCCGGGCAGGCGCACGCCATTCTTAAGAATAAAGAAATCGCTAGAACTCTAATGTTAATATGCTAACTTTTGTCTCCGTTTTAAGTGTACGGCTACAGGTATGTAATAGCGTGTTCAAACTTTCGAAAGAATTTGTCATAGCATACCAGGTAACCAATCGGTGTCATCACGTTTGGTAAAGGTTTTAATTGTGACTTTATGTCTTGTTTTTCTGTCAAACCGAGTGAGTGAAGAACGTGCTAAAACTATTTTACAAGTCACATAAGTTAGCTAGATACTTTGGGGTTGTCTGAGTGAATGTACGAGATCTCGTCAAGATCACGTCGTTTGACGTGTTATTGGTTTTGTATACACGTCATTGCGTCAACGGACTTCAGTGCAAGCAGTGCGGGTGCATGAGCGAAGGAGACAATTTCACTGTTGCGCTACTGTGTGTGTGTGTGTGTGTGTGTGTGTGTGTGTGTGTGTGTGTGTGTGTGTGTGTGTGTAGAATATGTGAGTGTCCATATAAGTAATTAACGGGTCAATACAAGTTGTCTGGGTAGCCATTTGATTAACTCTTCAGCAGTCTGATGTCTTGGGGGTTTTTAATTTAATTTTACCTTTATTTAACCAGGCAAGTCAGTTAAGAACATATTCTTATTTTCAATGACAGCCTGGGAACAGTGGGTTAACTGTTCAGAGGCAGAACGACAGATTTGTACCTTGTCAGCTCGGGGGTTTGAACTTGCAACCTTCCGGTTACTAGTCCAACGCTCTAACCACTAGGCTACGCTGTTCAGGAGCCTTTTGGTCCCAGACTTGGCGCTGAATGTATCAGTTGTCTTCATGTGTACTAATATTCAGACACATTCAGTTGTATCTATCTTTATCTATAAATGTTGCTGTCGTGTGAACGGGAAATACAATTGGTTTCTGATTTAAAATTATACAGTGAAGACAAAGTTATTCAGGAAAATAGTACATAGTGCTGCCTAAAACGCCGCAACCTTGTACTAAATGGTTTTTGAGTAATTTATTTTAATCAGGGAGATTTATAGGTTAAGTGCACCAACGTTGTGTAATATAAAGTGTGCAATTTGTCTAATGTGAAATTATGTAATGTTTTGTCAATGCTTAGCTACCTGATCTATTGAAATTAGATCATTTTGATATTATAGATTTTTAGAGAATAAAGAAAGTGCCGGAAATGTCAAGACTAACTTTTTTATGTCCGGTTCTCCTTATTACTACAGACCGACTCAGATTAAGTCTGAGGCCGTTAACATCAACCGTGAGGACAGACCCAGCCTGCCTCTCTCCGTCCACACCGAGTGAAAACCTACAGTCACTGGGTCCTGATTGTGACAGTGGAGCCCAGTTTGCACTGCAGGATCCAGAGATGGCATCAGTGAAGATGGAAGACTGCAGTCAAACACTGGAGCTGAATGTCAACATTAAAGATGAGGAGGAGAAGTTTAGGACAACTGTTAGTCATGGTAAGAGCTGGTTCTATCCATAAGTTATGACCCAGTCTATTGCTAGGTTGAATTCTGTAATTCTGACATCACACATCCCTGAATAACTCAAGACTTCACAGCGAAGCAACGTTTAAAAAAACTTGTAATGCCTGCCGATGCCCACACATTGTCTCAAGAACGTTGAACATTTTTAATACCCTCAATCATCAAGTTAGATATGCCTAATTTCAAAATAGGCCATGGCACCATCACTGTCAATATTGAATTATAATTCTTCACGTTTTACCAGTGAAATGACCGAGCTGCGTCTGCATGCCAATCGTTTGATCTCAATCAATTTCCTGAAAATATGCATTTAAATCTTCTTGAATTACTGTTTGGTGAGCAAATTAGAGCAGATGGTGTTAAATTCTATAGACTTCCTGTATTTTGTTTTAATCAAAGCACATTCTGCCTAATGGCGCTGTTGAGTTTGGGATGATTCAGCAAACCATCGTAAAATCTCCTAAGAAATTAGGTGTTGTTTTTGTAACTATAATGTTATGCTATAATATTTGGCTATGTGGACTACTAATTAAATAAAGGTTCATAATAATAATTGTTAGGCTCTCCATGAGCATTAGCTGCTACTTCACTCAATCCTGTTTTTAAAAAGTCTCCCTGTGTGACATTCCTTGAGACCAACCTGAAATGTTTCCTTGGCCAAATATTCCCAGATTTTCATAAAAACAGCCAAACATGTTCTCTCGTTTCTGCGTCACCAAATGTTGCGCAGGGCAAAAGAGTAGACTAGGAAAGCATCAATCACTTGTTTGGTGCAGCAGATTGCAGTGGTGTAGTGCCTCGAGCAAAGAGCCGCCACAATGGTGTTTGTAAAGTTAGATCAATGTCTTGGACGATCACCTAATGATTAACTTGGCAAGTCAGTTAAGAACAATTCTTATTTACAATGACTGCCTTCCGGGTAACAGTGGGTTAACTGCCTTTTTCAGGGGCAGAACAACAGATTTTTACCTTGTCAGCTCAGGGACTCGATCCAGCTACCTTTCGGTTACTGGCCCAACGCTCTAACCACTAGGCTACCTGCTGCCACTTATATGAACTGTAACTCAGAAAAATTGTTGCCTTATATTTATGTACAATAAACATACAAGAAGCTGGAGAAGAGCGACAAAATGAGGTAAATATCCCTATTAGACTGAAAGATGATGGAATTTCATCAAACTTATGAGCTCCCGAGTGGTGCAGCGGTCTCAGGCACTGCATCTCAGTGCTAGAGGCATCACAACAGATACCCTGGTTAGATTCCAGGCTATATCACAACTGGCCATAATTGGGAGTCCCATAGGGCGGCGCACAATTGGCCAAGTGTCGTCCGGGTTTGGCCGGTGTAGGCCGTCATTGTAAATAATAATTGGTTCTTAAAGGACTTGCCTGGTTAAATATATTACTTTAATTTTAATGTTATTACATATATATATGGACATCAGTCAATTTAAATGAATTAGGCCCTAACCTGTAGATTTCACATGACTGTGCAGGGGTGCAGCCATGGGTGGGCCTTGGAAGGCATAGCCACACTTGGCAGCCAGACCCACCTCAGGTCCTGGGCTGAAGTTGTTACACGTGGCCTAGGATTGTGAGGCCGGTTGCACATACTGCCAACTACTCTAATAGGACGTTGGAGGCAGCTTAGTTTATTTTATTTTTACAGGGACAGTGCACATTAATCAACGTTTCAGTAAAAGTGCCGGTTTTAGCCAGCCGGCTAATTTTCAACCGCAGTCCCAGGCAGGTTATTAAAAACAATTACAATATAGACAATAGCACCATAGAACAAGCAAGACATAGCAACATAGGACAAGCAAGACATAGCATACAGACAGAGCAACATAGAACAAAAAGCAGCAAAACATGGTAGAGAAATGAACATTCAATTCTTTGGCAACCGCTCTGGTGGACATTCCTGCAGTCAGCATGCCAATTGCACACTCCCTCAACTTGAGACAACTATGGTGTGTGACAAAACTGTACATTTTAAAGTGTCTTTTTATTGTCCCCAGCACAAGGTGCAACTGTGTAATGATGCCATTTAATCAGCTTCTTGATATGCCACACCTGTCAGGTCGATGGATTTATCTTGGTAAAGTGGAAATGCTCACTAACAGGGATATAAACATATTTGTGCGCACAATTTGAGAGAAATAAGCTTTTCTTGTATTGGATTTTTTTTAATTTTTTTTTATTTCAGCTCATGAAACATAGGACCAACACCTTTACATGTTGCATTTATATATATTTTTCAGTGTAGTTAGACAATACTGTCCTCTCCATGTTCAGCGGAATTTAGCATGAAAAGGATTTGAGAAATAGCATCTAGGCCTACGTCTCGTTTTGCGCTGCACAGAATATCAGATCTCAACAACGATTGGAGAAGTGTTGAACATAACCAGTAGACTACCACATCCTGATTTCTATCGGATACATATATATTTATTTTTATATTTATCTAGTTGTAGAAACATCTCAAGGATGATCAATTGAAACAGGATGCACCTGAGCTCAATTCAAAAGTTGGTTGTCACTTAACCTCTCTGGTACAAGTGAGACGGTAGCGTCCCACCTCGACAACAGCCAGTGAAATTGCAGGGCGCCAAATTCAAAACAGAAATCCTATAATTAAAATTCCTCAAACATAGAACTATTATACACCATTTTAAAGATAAACTTATTGTAAATCCAGCCACAGTGTCTGATTTCAAATAGGCTTTACGGAAGCACACCAAATGATTATCTTCGGTCAGCACCGAGTCACAGAAAACAAGACAGCCATTTTCCAGCCAAGGAGAGAGCTCACAAAAGTCAGAAATGGCATTAAAATGAATCACTAACCTTTGATGATCTTCATCAGATGGCACTCATAGGACTTCGTGTTACACAATACATGTATGTTTTGTTTGATAAAGTTCATATTTATATCCAAAATCTCAGTTTACATTGGTGCGTTTTGTTCAGAAATGCATTGTCTCAAACAAACATCCGGTGAAAGTGCAAAGAGCCACATCAAATTACAGAAATGTACATTTTGCGATTATTTTAGGTCAGCACCTAGCCACAGAAACCTATACAGCCATTTTCCAGCCAAGTAGAGGGCTCACAAAAGTCAGAAATAGCATTAACTGCCTTGTTCAGAGGCAGAACGACAGATTTTGACCTTGTCTGCTGGGGGATTCGATCTTGCAACCTTTCGGTTGCTCTAACCAAAAGGCTACCTGTCACTCGGTATAGCCAGAAGAGGACTGGTCACCACTCTGAGCCTGGTTCCTCACTAGGTTTCTTCCTAGGTTCCTGCTTTCTAGGGATTTATTTTGTGGTCACTGTGCTTCTACATCTGCATTGCTTGCTCTTTGGGGATTTTAGGCTGGGTTTCTGTTAATCACTTTGTGAAAACTACTGATGTAAAAAGGGCTAAATAAAATACTTTTGACATGTATATCACACCAACTGACTGGTTCTTCTGATGTTCACACAGGAGACCATGTTGAGACATTCTCTACATCCAGAGAGCAACAGCAGGAAGATCACAGGTCTACGAGGTCTCACCACTGCCCACATTGTGAAGAGATTTTCCCATTTCTATCAAAGCTAAAAATACACCTAAAAATACACACAGGAGAGAAGCCTTACTCCTGCTCTGACTGGAAAATGCTTCAAAACATCAACGGTGCTAAAACTTCATCAGAGAACACACACAGGAGAGAAGCCTTATTACTGCTCTGACTGTGAAAAGAGTTTTAAAACATCAACTCAGCTAAAAGTTCATCAGAGAACACACACAGGAGAGAGGCCTTTCTTCTGCCCTGACTGTGGAACTAGTTTCTCTCAACTTTCCCACTTAAAAACACATGAACGTATACATACAGGGGAGAAGCCTTATTACTGCCCTGACTGTGGAAAACGTTTTAAAACATCAACTGAGCTAAAAGTTCATCAAAGAACACATACAGGAGAGAAGCCTTACGTCTGCTCTGACTGTGGAAAATGCTTCACAACATCAACTGATCTAAAAGTTCATCAGAGAACACACACAGGAGAGAAGCCTTATTCCTGCTCTGACTGTGGAAAGAGTTTTTCTCACCAGTGCAACTTAAAAACACATCAACGTATACATTAAGGAGAAAAACCACATCAGTTCTCTCAGACCAGCTATGATTAAAGTCACTCCATCACTTCATTCTCATCTCATAAAGGAAGTGGTAACGTTGAATGAAGCTTAGAACACTATTGTAATCTTATTGTTTCTCACTGTGAGAGAACTGTCCAGTGGAAAGGAAGAGTTCTAGAATGTTAGCCTCTTTACTTTACTGATTAGTGTGCTCCTTTAGTTTTGGTGTGCTTTGTTAGATTCTACTGTAAACATATTGAGATGACCTTGAATTTTCCTGTAGTGTTTAATACCCTCTGTGAGGCTTCTCATTTTGAAAACAAACACAGGCTGTGTTTGAATACTCATACTAACCACACTATTTGTGACGTGGAGTATATAGTATGCTTATTGGTCATAGTATGGATATAGTTAGCATGCAATTCGCCAAAATACGAAGTATACACACAAAGGACACTTTCTGTACTTTTAGGGCCCATAATGCAATTCTTCAAAAAAAAGGGGGGGGGGGGTCGCTTCACGTGTTCAAATTTGAAGAAAAAGGGGGAAAATATGCAGCCAAAGTCCGAAGAGAGTGAATACAAATAATTTATTTAACTAATTATGACAAATGTTGAGCAATGTAATTAAGTAATGACTTTTCTAATAAGTTACGTTACACTTTATGTTGGCTGACAATTTGTTATACGCTGTTCTTACGAACTGCATCGCATTACAGCAGTATGTACTGGTATGTTAGCTACGCTATCCTTAGGAACTGCATCGCATTACAGCAGTATGTACTGGTATGTTAGCTACGCTATCCTTAGGAACTGCATCGCATTACAGCAGTATGTACTGGTATGTTAGCTACGCTATCCTTAGGAACTGCATCGCATTACAGCAGTATGTACTGGTATGTTAGCTACGCTATCCTTAGGAACTGCATCGCATTACAGCAGTATGTACTGGTATGTTAGCTACGCTATCCTTAGGAACTGCATCGCATTACAGCAGTATGTACTGGTATGTTAGCTACGCTATCCTTAGGAACTGCATCGCATTACAGCAGTATGTACTGGTATGTTAGCTACGCTATCCTTAGGAACTGCATCGCATTACAGCAGTATGTACTGGTATGTTAGCTACGCTATCCCTAGGAACTGCATAACATTACAGCAGTATGTACTGGTATGTTAGCTACGCTATCCTTAGGAACTGCATCGCATTACAGCAGTATGTACTGGTATGTTAGCTACGTTATCCTTAGGAACTGCATAGCATTACAGCAGTATGTACTGGTATGTTAGCTACGCTATCCTTAGGAACTGCATCGCATTACAGCAGTATGTACTGGTATGTTAGCTACGTTATCCTTAGGAACTGCATAGCATTACAGCAGTATGTACTGGTATGTTAGCTACGCTATCCTTAGGAACTGCATCGCATTACAGCAGTATGTACTGGTATGTTAGCTACGCTATCCTTAGGAACTGCATAACATTACAGCAGTATGTACTGGTATGTTAGCTACGCTATCCTTAGGAACTGCATAGCATTACAGCAGTATGTACTGGTATGTTAGCTACGCTATCCTTAGGAACTGCATCGCATTACAGCAGTATGTACTGGTATGTTAGCTACGCTATCCTTAGGAACTGCATAGCATTACAGCAGTATGTACTGGTATGTTAGCTACGCTATCCTTAGGAACTGCATCGAATTACAGCAGTATGTACTGGTATGTTAGCTAACGTGAGTTGGATACTAATATTGTTACATGGAACTTGCCAGGCAGTATATTAACTAACTAACCATCATTTACAGACTTGATTGTTCACATCATTCTATACTGTAGTCATTGTGCGTTTCAATGGACATTGTTAATTCTGGCGATCTACTCCGATTTCAGAACACTCTTGCGCAGAATGACTGATGAATTTACGAACGCTCAACACCTGTTGAATATAGCGGTGTCAGTAAACGTCTGCAAAAGAAAGCCTAATAAATTATTACCAGTAGTCACCAACGCTCTGGATTACATGAAAACAGTCTAACCAGTTCTGCTATGGTCAGTGAGGTGTTCTCTCATTTGTGTCTGGAAGTAGCTAGCAAACGTTAGCCAGTTAGCTTGGGTGCTTGACTGCCGTTGAATGCTCGGATCAACCCTCCTCCTCGGCCAGAGCGTCCAGTGTGGCTCTGAACGCACTCTGGCACTCCAGATTGAATTTACAAACACACCTGAAATCTTCAAATGTTTAGCTAGTTATTTGTTATGCTAGCAAGAGGTTGCATAGCAACAGCATCCGGAAGACAGGCAATGCTCTCGTACGCTCGACTGAAACTATACCGTTCGTTTACAGTATACTAAAATGAACTTACAGTATGTAGTATATACTCATTTTGTATACAGTATGTTAGTATGGGTATTCAAACACAGCTATAGTCTGCCAGTTGACTGGGTGTTACTGCTTCCCTCTCAGCCTGGTCTGACTCTGTGTCTGTTTGGGAGAGTTTCTCTACAGTTTTACTGTTTTTACTTGTATTTATTCAGGTCTTAGTTGCTATGGTGCCCTGAGGACAAACATTCCATCAATACAACCAAAACAAAAATATCTTTTTTTTTTAGCTACAAGACAGCTATAAATACATAACATCAGGTTATTACAATAAGTTATAATAGTCATTTGAAACAATTGCACACTTCAGTGAACTCATTTAATTTGTTTTGTAAGGTATTATATAACTGTGATGCGTTAACTAAAGGTGGATTTACCAAACTTTGAAGACAAGCGGGGACCAACCCTGCGAACGGGTCTGGTATCTCATCTTTTTATATTTCAAGAGGGAAGTGAAGCTTTGTAAATGAGAAGGGAGTAATGAAGGGATCTATGGGACTTCCATGAGAAAGTGACCTCCTGACCTTCTGATACAGGATGCAATGATGAGTATTAAAACTGTCACCTATAATAAAGCAAAGGGTGCTATGGTAGACGGCATCCAGTGGTTTAAGGGTAGTGGCTGCTGCAATCTGGTAAATGGTGTCACCATATTGAATAACTGGCAGGATTGCATGAAAACACAAAGGTATGCATTTTAACTAATTAGCAACTTTGCAACTACTTAGCATGTTAGCTAACTCTTCCCCTAACTTTAGCAACAACAAATTAGAATTTGTAATATATTACAAATTAGTAACATATTGTATGAATAGCAATGCGTAACATATGAATTGTCATTTAACATACCATATGTCCTATAATGTATATTATATTGTACGACCATTATTACATTGGTAGGCCAACATAACATATCATACTAAACGGAGTAGCACAAAGTTTTGTAACATATAATAGGTTTTGCTCTGAGACCAGGTTGTCCCTCTGTTCTCTGTGGGAATGCGTTTGTAGACGACATGTATCAGCTAGAGATGGTGTGATGTTCACTTTTCACCACTAGTTTGGGGGGAATTATTTTACTACTTAATTTAATGATACACAGGTTATGAAATGAATACATGTGTTTATTAATTGTCTTTAAAATTAGATGTTATTTTAGTTACTGATCATGAATGTGTTTGGATAACTGCATTGAAGCAAACTTTATTGATCTGTCAATGAAAAATAAAGTTACATGAATATGTACTGGTCAACCTCTTCTTCTCTTCAGTATTCAGTTCTTCATATTAGATCTGACAGTATGAATGGTTCTTATGGTTGTATTCAGTTCTTCATATTAGATCTGACAGTATGAATGGTTCTTATGGTTGTATTCAGTTCTTCATATTAGATCTGACAGTATGAATGGTTCTTATGGTTGTATTCAGTTCTTCATATTAGATCTGACAGTATGAATGGTTCTTATGGTTGTATTCAGTTCTTCATATTAGATCTGACAGTATGAATGGTTCTTATGGTTGTATTCGGATCTTCCATATTAGATCTGACAGTATGAGCAAGGCAGTTAACCCCCTAACAACTGCTCCCCAGGTGCCGATGACTTCAATTAAGGCAGCCCCCACCCCACCTCATTTTGGTTAAATGCATTTCCCTTTCCCCACACCAGAGTTCTACAAGACTATTTACATAATGGACATTTCAACAGTTTGACCCTCACTATAGTCTTGGGCATTTACTGAGCTGTACCAACGGACCATGGAAAAGGTCTGTTGAAATGAATACTGTAGTGGTGTGAGGAAGGTAACACAAGGTTCCATTCCCCAATAGTAACTATTGAGAGAAACCAATGAGTGAATAATAGAGCCTGTAATTGTCAATGTAACACCTGACCACATACCTATAATGTAACATGATGAACCTTAGGTTTTCAGATATGTGTTTTTTTTTTAACCTCAATGGGTGGATTCATTACACCGATTCTGTTGGAAAACGTTTTGCATCAGAAACCGTTAACTCCAAATTGATTTTTTTTTGCAAGGACAAGGAGAGTTTCTATTGGACAAATTCAGGTAGGTCCCTCCCAATTTCGCTCCATTTGCTTTTTAAATTGTAAACGGTTACCGTTGCAAGGCGTAATGAATACACCCCAGTTCTTAGTTGTAGTGCCTTTCACCTTTTTGAATCCACCCTTCCAGTGGGATAAAGATGATACATCTTTGTAAGTAGGGCTGGGCCGTATACCGTATTTTACGACGTACTGGTATTGTTGCACGGACCCGTTTGGGTTTTTACTTTTCCTATAACGGTATTCTAATGTTTGATTTGTTAAATGGGATACGCCCTGTGTAACATACATTTTTTTTCTATTTTTACTTCGCTTCTCTCCATGCCGCTTTCCACACAGACCTAGCCCCGCCCCCTGTCACCCGAGGAGGCATTTGTTGTTCCTGGACCACGAGACACTTGTGTTCCGTCTGCAGGGTCAATGCAGCACATGCAACAATGTTGATGACAACGATGCTGTTTTCTCTTCACTTCTTACTATAAACCACTAGAGTTCTAAAATTACACTACTAGTTCGTGTTTTCTTAGCAAGTTGGGCCTAAATGTTGTTAGCCGCTAATCGCTAACTAGCAATCTAATAAATGTACTGAGTCAGAGCAAACGTAATTAGCTATGCAGCCTGATAATACCAGTGATGCTGTAGACCTGAATCAGCATGTTTGGGCAACAGTATCTTCAAAACCCAAAGAGGAATATGTGAAGCAAGAATGTTAGCTACATGAAGTAGCTAAGAGAAAGAGTAGGAACCAACGTGTTGTCACAATAACTGCTCCCTGGCATTTTAATTTGTCATGTCAAACACTGTATTCAAAGAGCCCACTATTATATTTTAACTATAGAGTAATCCCTAACACTACTTTACAGCCAGCGTCATAACACTTTATGACACAGTCATAACCATGTCATGATGTCAACAGCTGATAGAACGTGTTATAACACTGTCATGACCTGTTTAGACATATTGCATTATTTTATGACTGGTTATGACATAAGTGTCAAAATCCACAAAACCAGCCACACATGGCAAAACATTCCATTACACCATAGCCTGTGTTTCAACAGTATGTTATGTATCTTTTTTAAAATTTTCTTTAACATGTTCAATTATTATTGTAATTGCGCACACATTGTCAGACATGGACCTACCCCAATGCTATGTTGTTGATGACTGGGATGAATGCAGGAGCAGATTTCAGGTGAGAGACATGGCCCTATGTAATTATACAAAAAAAAAAGTTTGACCAGCAAAAATGTATCAAAGATTGAATCAAAGATTGATTCAGTTCAATGCATTCATCCAAAACACTTTTCTCATCAATGACTAAAATACCTATTTAATAAATACCTGAAGTCATTTCTAAGATTGTGTATCGTTAAATAGTTGTTTAGTATTAAAAACGGATCATCACACCATCTCTATCTGATACATGTTGTGTCTACCAGCTCATTACCACAGAGAACTGCAGAGGGAAGCAGTGCCATTCAGTCAACCATCAGACTACATTGTTTTAGTAATGGCCACTGATATGGAAAATCTACAGTTTATCAATATGAGTTGAACTGTAATTTGTCAAACTGATGTCTATATATCAGTTTGAATAAATAAAAATTGTGACTGTGTGGACTTCCTACAGCTTTGTGAAGTCCAGACAACTTCTTGTTGATTGGCTATTGGGGCAAGTGTGATTGTAATCCTTCTCACCCCCCCCCCCTTTAAGATTTAGATGCACTATTGTAAAGTGACTGTTCTACTGGATGTCATAAGGTGAATGCACCAATTTGTAAGTCGCTCTGGATAAGAGCGTCTGCTAAATGACGTAAATGTGGGTCGAACCCACCCAACCAGTGTAAATACAATGGGGAGCAGTTGGTGGCTCATCAGCAGCCTGTTGAGAGCCTGTTCAAGGGTTTTGTGCCTGTTTTGCAAGGATAAACTGATATCCCAGTATGCCTTGCTCATTTACCACTCGCCGGACCGTTTATCAGTTACACCAATTTTGCCTGCAGAACAGCCTGAAACAGGCAGTTAACCCACTGTTCCTAGGCCGTCATTGAAAATAAGAATTTGTTCTTAACTTACTTGCCTAGTTAAATAAAGATAAAATAAATATTGGCATTAGAGAAAAGCATAAAGCAATCACAGGTGTTGATTGGGAGAGCTAAGACAACAACAGGTGAACAGCTAAGACAACAACAGGTGAACAGCTAAGACAACAACAGGTGAACAGCTAAGACAACAACAGGTGAACAGCTAAGACAACAACAGGTGAACAGCTAAGACAACAACAGGTGAACAGCTAAGACAACAACAGGTAAACAGCTAAGACAACAACAGGTAAACAGCTAAGACAACAACAGGTAAACAGCTAAGACAACAACAGGTGAACCGCTCAGACAACAACAGGTAAATGGTGATGAATGGGCAGAGAGGGTCCGTTAGCTACACACAGGGCCTGAGTTTGATGCTGGGGCCGACAGATAAACAAAATGAAGTACCGTGTTAATGAACAGTCCAGCAGGCATCAGCTGTGTAGCCGAGTTGCTGCTGATTGGACCTCGGAACACCACCGCCACCAGCTTGTACCGTTGACACCAGGCAGGATGGGTCCGTAGACTCATGCTGCTTATGCCAAACCCTGCCTCTGCCATCAGCATGATGCAGCAGGATCTGGGGTTTGTCAGACCAGGCAATGTTTTGCACTCAATTGTCCAGGGTTGATGATAGTGTGCCCACTGGAGCCACTTCTTCCTTGTTTTTAGCTGATAAGAGTGGAACCCGGTATTGTTGTCTGCTGCAATAGAACCATCCATGACAAGGATTGACAATTTGCAGCATTCCGAGATGCCATTCTGCACGACACTTGTTGTGCTGTGGGGTTATTTGTCTGTTTGTGGCCTGCCTGTTAGCGTGCACGACTCTTGCCATTCTCCTTCAACGTCTTTCATCAACAAGCTGTGTTCGACCCCCTCAGGACTGCTGCTGACTGGATGTTTGGTCGCACCATTCTCTGTAAACCCTAAACACTGTTGTGAGAAAAGCCAGGAGGGTGTCTGTTTCTGAGATACTGGATCCAGCTTACCTGGCAACTAACTACCTGGCCATTTTATACTGTAGGCTAATTATTCAAGAGAATGCTTGACTGCATTTAAATGCAGGACCAGTAGGCTGTGTGATGAAATTAAGTAATAATAAGGAATAATTAATAACAGGCCAGAAAGCTGAACAAAACCAGCATAATGACATACTAGAGAGTCTAACGGAGAAAGGAACATGGTAAAGCATGTATTAGGGCTAAAGAATAGCAAAATAAATCAAACAGAATTTGAGAAAATGTCACGTTGGGCAGACCGTTCTCCATTTTTAGAACTTGCGAGTCAATAGGTTAAATGGACATTAAGGTCACATGATCACCTCATTCAAAATTGCCAAGCTCCTAAAGCCATTCTTCTCAAAAAGGGACCACACAAATGACCACCATGCAAATGAATAATTGGTTTAGAAAACAAAATAAGAATCTAGCCTATTAAAACAGACAGAGCAGGTCATTTTGATTATACGACCTTAGTGACCCTTTAAGCAATGGGAGGGTGTAAAGTTTTTTAAAATGCACAATGCAACTCAGCGTGCCTGTGGAACAGTATAACTTTAGACCGTCCCCTCGCCCATACCCGAGCGTGAACCAGGGACCCTCTGCACACATCAACAACGGTCACCCACGAAGCATCGTTACCCATCGCTCCACAAAAGCCGCGGCACTTGCAGAGCAAGGGGATCTACTACTTCAAGGTCTCAGAGCAAGTGACGTCACCGATTGAATCGCTATTTAGCGCGGACCACCGCGAACTAAGCTAGCCGTTTCACATCCGTTACACTTGGATACAGACTGTAACCATGTATTGTGTGGTTACGGCACCACAAAACCCAGAGGACTTTGCTTTTATGGCTATGACACTCACAGCCATGATAAATGTCATCATAACACATGGGCTCTCATGTATTATTGCTTAAATATACCATGGCTAATAGCCAATCAGCTTTCAGGGTTCAAACCACCCAGTTATTAATATAAAATATACTACAGAATAATGACATGTTTGTAGGTACCACTGACAACAGACTACACAGTTGTGTTTCCTAGTCCCCGCATTGCGTGATGGTTGTTGAAGTTGAACAAGGACATCAGGCCATTGGTAAAGAGCCTGAAAGCCAAGCACACACAAAGATGTTCTTTGTGAATTGAACACTTTCAAACTGCTGAGGAGAGAAGGCTCTTGGATTTACTGTCTTTGTTGCAGACAGTTTGTATCACTAACGATACCTTTAAAATTACTTACTGGATCCATTCTAAAGATATGACATACCTGTCCATGACCTTGTGGGCACAGTCCTTTGTGTTCTTACCACCAATGTTGCTTAACCTTGCAATCTGTGTCAAGAGACTTTGTTTGAAACCCTGGAAGTTACTTATTTTTATTTGATTTATTTCAGCTTTATTTAACCAGGTAGGCTAGTTGAGAACACCTTTATTTAACCAGGTAGGCTAGTTGAGAACACCTTTATTTAACCAGGTAGGCTAGTTGAGAACACCTTTATTTAACCAGGTAGGCTAGTTGAGAACACCTTTATTTAACCAGGTAGGCTAGTTGAGAACACCTTTATTTAACCAGGTAGGCTAGTTGAGAACACCTTTATTTAACCAGGTAGGCTAGTTGAGAACACCTTTATTTAACCAGGTAGGCTAGTTGAGAACACCTTTATTTAACCAGGTAGGCTAGTTGAGAACACCTTTATTTAACCAGGTAGGCCAGTTGAGAACACCTTTATTTAACCAGGTAGGCTAGTTGAGAACACCTTTATTTAACCAGGTAGGCTAGTTGAGAACACCTTTATTTAACCATGTAGGCTAGTTGAGAACACCTTTATTTAACCAGGCAGGCTAGTTGAGAACACCTTTATTTAACCAGGTAGGCTAGTTGAGAACACCTTTATTTAACCAGGCAGGCTAGTTGAGAACACCTTTATTTAACCAGGTAGGCTAGTTGAGAACACCTTTATTTACCCAGGTAGGCTAGTTGAGAACACTCATTTAACCAGGTAGGCTAGTTGAGAACACCTTTATTTAACCAGGTAGGCTAGTTGAGAACACCTTTATTTAACCAGGCAGGCTAGTTGAGAACACCTTTATTTAACCAGGCAGGCTAGTTGAGAACACCTTTATTTAACCAGGCAGGCTAGTTGAGAACACCTTTATTTAACCAGGTAGGCTAGTTGAGAACACCTTTATTTAACCAGGTAGGCTAGTTGAGAACACCTTTATTTACCCAGGTAGGCTAGTTGAGAACACTCATTTAACCAGGTAGGCCAGTTGAGAACACCTTTATTTAACCATGTAGGCTAGTTGAGAACACTCATTTAACCAGGTAGGCTAGTTGAGAACACCTTTATTTAACCAGGTAGGCCAGTTGAGAACACCTTTATTTAACCAGGTAGGCTAGTTGAGAACACCTTTATTTAACCATGTAGGCTAGTTGAGAACACCTTTATTTAACCAGGTAGGCTAGTTGAGAACACCTTTATTTACCCAGGTAGGCTAGTTGAGAACACTCATTTAACCAGGTAGGCTAGTTGAGAACACCTTTATTTACCCAGGTAGGCTAGTTGAGAACACTCATTTAACCAGGTAGGCTAGTTGAGAACACCTTTATTTACCCAGGTAGGCTAGTTGAGAACACTCATTTAACCAGGTAGGCTAGTTGAGAACACCTTTATTTAACCAGGTAGGCTAGTTGAGAACACCTTTATTTACCCAGGTAGGCTAGTTGAGAACACTCATTTAACCAGGTAGGCTAGTTGAGAACACCTTTATTTAACCAGGCAGGCTAGTTGAGAACACCTTTATTTAACCAGGTAGGCTAGTTGAGAACACATTTATTTAACCAGGCAGGCTAGTTGAGAACACCTTTATTTAACCAGGTAGGCTAGTTGAGAACACCTTTATTTAACCATGTAGGCTAGTTGAGAACACCTTTATTTAACCAGGCAGGCTAGTTGAGAACACCTTTATTTAACCAGGTAGGCTAGTTGAGAACACCTTTATTTAACCAGGTAGGCTAGTTGAGAACACCTTTATTTAACCAGGTAGGCTAGTTGAGAACACCTTTATTTAACCAGGTAGGCTAGTTGAGAACACCTTTATTTAACCGGGTAGGCTAGTTGAGAACACCTTTATTTAACCATGTAGGCTAGTTGAGAACACCTTTATTTAACCAGGTAGGCTAGTTGAGAACACCTTTATTTAACCAGGTAGGCTAGTTGAGAACACCTTTATTTAACCAGGTAGGCTAGTTGAGAACACCTTTATTTAACCGGGTAGGCTAGTTGAGAACACCTTTATTTAACCATGTAGGCTAGTTGAGAACACCTTTATTTAACCAGGTAGGCTAGTTGAGAACACCTTTATTTAACCAGGTAGGCTAGTTGAGAACACCTTTATTTAACCAGGTAGGCTAGTTGAGAACACCTTTATTTAACCAGGTAGGCCAGTTGAGAACACCTTTATTTAACCAGGTAGGCCAGTTGAGAACACCTTTATTTAACCAGGTAGGCTAGTTGAGAACACCTTTATTTAACCAGGCAGGCTAGTTGAGAACACCTTTATTTAACCAGGTAGGCTAGTTGAGAACACCTTTATTTAACCAGGTAGGCTAGTTGAGAACACCTTTATTTAACCAGGTAGGCTAGTTGAGAACACCTTTATTTAACCAGGTAGGCTAGTTGAGAACACCTTTATTTAACCAGGTAGGCCAGTTGAGAACAAGTTCTCATTTAGAACTGCGACCTGGCCAAGATAAAGCAAAGCAGTGCGACAAAAACAGAGTTACACATGGGATAAACAAACGTACAGTCAATAACACAATAGAAACATATCTCTATATATATATATCTTATCTATATATATATATATATCAGTGTGTGCAAATGTAGTAAGATTAGGGGATTTAGCTCCCCTGTGAGTTTACGTTCTTAGATAGCTCACCCATACTACAGTTAGTTAGCAAACCAACCAGCTTCACAGTAGGTACCCAGAGAGTAACGTTGATGTCTAGCTAGTTCTTTTTTTTTGTTAAATGGTCAAAAAACAATGACTCTGCACCCGTTACCAGAAAACAAAGCTAACCGTAGTTAGCTAAACCGATACAGTAAACTAGCTGACAGTTTCTACAACCATCAAATATGTTGGCCCTGCTTTCCCGCCTATCTATAGCAACTAAATTAGTGTTAACTAGCACGTTAACGGTAGTTTATTAGTTAACATGCAAGTATCCAGGCAGAGTTGCTTATGTTAGCCTAGAGAAAATAATAGTTTGCGACATTAACAGAAACGTTTTCAGAAATGTTGATTCTTACAATTATCCTCGTGTCGTTGTGTTACCGTCATGAGGAACACATGTCGGGTGAATGACATGCTCTTTCTGCTTCTCCCAGTTTGGAGACATGACGGTTATAAATTGTAATAAATTCCATTGTGAAATTGTAAACTAATGATTTAAAATTACAGGTCATTTTCAGTCATTCTGTCTAGATCAGAACACATTACAAGATATTCGATTTTTAATTTTTATTTTAAATAAATATATTTCATTATATTGTGTATATCAAAAAAAAAAATCACACTCATGCAATATTGTATAGTATTCGTGTATCTCATGCATTTCAATGAGTACAAGCTGATCAGCCTGACCTTCGGCTATATTTGGATCAAAACAGACGGACAATTTTGGGCGAAATAAAGTCTATGATAGACATCGCCACTGATGCCATTACTAAACCAGCGTGAAATTCCCCTTTAACCTGTAGTTGTTGGCTTTATTCAATGCAGGATTATACTGTACATCCAGGAGTTAGTCCGTAGTGTCTGGTTTTGTGGAGGGAAATATGGCGAAGCGGATGTGCTGTTCGAGTCTGATATCTCCCAGTTGAGTAAAGTTGGTAAGAATCAATGGAAGACGGAGACAACGAAAAATGGAGCAAACAGACCAAAACTTGTAAACGAACATTGGTTTCTTTTGGAGCGCGATTCATCAACAATTGTGCATTTTGGGAGATCATTTGAGGTCAGAAAGATGGTAAAGGAGGCATGAGGAAAGGTAGAGTCAGTCAGAGTGACCAGTAGTGTCTCAGAAGAGCAGAAGGAGAGAGCATTGTGTTTTTCGAAGTATGGTAGCAAAACATGTGTTATATCTGGAGTTTCGCTGGAATAATATATGCCATTTAGCAGACGCTTTTATCCAAAGCGACTTACAGTCATGTGTGCATACATTCTACGTATGGGTGGTCCCGGGGATCGAACCCACTACCCTGGCGTTACAAGCGCCATGCTCTACCAACTGAGCTACAGAAGGACCAGATTGTCTGCCTATTCACGTGATGCTGAGATATGTAAGATACGCAGTGTGAGCTATTGTGAATAAACCACTGCAGTTATAAAATTGATAAAAGGAATGGCCATGTTTCAAGTGTGTGCCGACAGAATCTTGTTGGTATTTATTAGGATGCCCATTGGCCGCTGCAAAAGTATCAGAATTGTTCACTTCTCTCATTAACTTGTCAAACCCTGGATTGGTCCGCTTCACAAGCGTTCTCTGAAGTCTCGCGTTGTTACGTCTCTTGGTTTAGAAACTGGTAGTGGGGGAGCCGGAAGTTCCGCGCAGGCGCACATCATTCTTCAGAATAAAGGATACGCCAGAATTGTGCATCCGAGACGACAACTTCTGTGTCCGTTTCTAATATATTACTACTGGTATGTAATAGCACGTTATATCTAAAGAACATTTCATAACATGCTAGGTAACAAATACGTCAAGTTATTGTCACGCTCGATAAAGTTTTTATGTGCTATTTTTATGTCAAAACACGTGAGTGAACGTGATCACTTTTTTTTTTTTACATATCACATAGAGACTTTGCGTTAGTGTGAGTGGATGTATATAATTTCGTCAAGGTCATTTCATTAAGGATCCATTTATTTTCGATTTCTGGGTTCGTTTTACATGTCGTTTTTGGTTTTGTGTATAGTTCAGGAGATGGTAAAATGGCGGTTCCCCCTCGGTCTGCATTAACGTACTTCAGTTCAGGCAGTGAGGGTGCAGCAGAGAGACAATTGTACGGTTGCACTACTGTTTTGGAGCTGAATGTAATGATTATCAGTTTTCTACATGTGTACTAATATTCAGAGACATTCAGTTGTTTCTCTCTATCTATAAATGTTACTATGGTGTGAACGGAAATACCATTGGTTTTTGAAATAATACAGGGAAAGGTTATTCAGGAAAATAGTAAAGAGTGCTCCCTGAAACATACTGCAACCTTGTACTAAACGTTTTTGAGGCATTTGTGAATTCAGGAAATCTACTATAGATGAACTGCATTTGAGTTGTGTAGCCTAATTTAAAAGTGTAGACTTTGTCTAATGTGAATGTTTTGTCAATGCTTAGTTACCAGATCTATTGAAATGAGATCAGTGCTCGACTTGGACAGGAGCTCACCGGAGCTGAGTACCGGCACCTCAAATTTCTACTGTTTGAGCTCATGTTCCTCTTATAGAATATTAGTTCAACAGTATTGTGTAGCTCCTGCACCTAAAATAAACCATATTTTTAGAGAATAAAGTAAGTCTTGACAGTTCTGGCACTAACTTTTGTGTCCGTTTCTCTTTATTACTACTAGCTGACTCAGATTAAGTCTGAGGCCGGTAACATCAACAGTGAGGACAAACCCAGCCTGCCTCTCTCCTTCCACACTGAGTTCAAACCTACAGTCACTGGGTCCTGATTGTGACAGTGAAGCTCAGTTTGCACTGCAGGATCTAGAGATGGCATCAGTGAAGTTGGAAGACTGCAGTCAAACACTGGAGCTGAATGCCAACATTAAAGATGAAGAAGAGGAGGAGGAGATTGGGACATCTGTTTCTCATGGTAAGAGCAGGTTCTATCTAACTAAGTTTGTTATTCGTTCCAACTTCTCACTGTGTATGAAGAGTTGCTGTATAACTGTTTTATTTATTTTATTTCACCTTTATTTAACCAGGTGGGCCAGTTGAGAACAAGTTCTCATTTACAACTGGCCATGGTGGTGAAATAATTACAATTTAGCAGTAACACTGGAGTGATAGATGTGCAGATGATGATGTGCAAGTAGAGTTACTGGGGTGCAAAAATAAATAACAATATGGGGATGAGGTAGTTTGGTGGGCTATTTACAGATGGGCTGTGTACAGGTGCAATGATCGGTAAGCTGCTCTGACAGCTGATGCTTAAAGTTAGTGAGTGTCTCCAGCTTCAGTGATTTTTGCAATTAGTTACAGTCATTTGCAGCAGAGAACTGGAAGGACAGGTGGCCAGAGGAGCAGTTGGCTTTGGGGGTGACTAGAGAGATATACCTGCTGGAGCGCGTGCTATGGGTGGGTGCTGCTATGGTGACCAGTGAGCTGAGATAAGGCGGGGCTTTACCTAGAAAATACTTATAGATGACCTGGAGTGGGTTTGGCGACGAGTACGAAGCGATGGCCAGCCAACGAGAGTGTACAGGTCGCAGTGGTGGGTAGTATATGAGGCTTTGGTGACAAAACGGATGGCACTGTGATAGACTGCATCCAATTTGTTGAGTAGAGTGTTGGAGGTTATTTTGTAAATGACATCGCCAAAGTCAAGGATTTGGTAGGATAGTCCGTTTTACGAGGGTGTCTGTTTCTCTTGTTCTACTTGCCGACTCAGGTATGAGACCGTTAACATCAACAGTGAGGACAAACCCAGCCTGCCTCTCTCCTTCCACACTGAGTCCAAACCGACAGTCACTGGGTCCTGATTGTGACAGTGGAGCCCAGTTTGCACTGCAGGATCCAGAGATGGCATCAGTGAAGCTGGAAGACTGCAGTCAAACACTGGAGCTGAATGTCAACATTAAAGAGGAAGAAGAGGAGGAGAAGATTGGGACATCGGTTTCTCATGGTAAGAGCAGGTTTCTCATGGTAAGAGCAGGTTCTATCTAATTTTGTTGTTCGTTACAACTTTCCACTGTGTATGAAAAGTTGCGGTAGAACTGTTTCATGTTGAACTGTTTAAGTACTGCAGTACATCTCATCCTCATGGACTGCACCAGATTTGCCAGTTCTTACTGTGAGATGTTGCCCCACTCTTCCACCAAGGCACCTGCAAGTTCCCAGACATTTCTGGGGGGAATTTGTGCCCATAGGCAAAGGTTTTTCTGGTGATGTCAAGTGAGGACCTGCCTGACAACAGGCCGACAAGCCCTCAGTCCAGCCTCTCTCAGCGTATTGCGGACAGTCTGAGCACTGATCGAGGGATTGTGCATTCCTGGTGTACCTTGGGCAGTTGTTGCCATCCTCTACCTGTCCTGTAGGTGTGATGTTCGGATGTACCGATCCTGTGCAGGTGTTGTTTCATGTGGTCTGCCACAGCGAGGATGATCAGCTGTCCGTCCTGTCTCCCTGTAGCGCTGTCTTAGGTGTCTCACAGTACGGACATTGCAATTTATTGCCCTGGTCACATCTGCAGTCCTCATGCCTCCTTGCGGAATGCTTAAAGCACATTCACGCAGATCAGCACGGACCCTGGGCATCTTTCTTTTGGTGTTTTTCAGAGTGAGGTGGAGGGTCCGTCATGGTCTGGGGTGTTATTTTTTTTTCGTTTGTAGAAAACCACCACAATGGGACTCACACTTAAAGGAATCATTCTTTATTATCAACTAGCTAGAGAGGTTCCAAACTTAAAGAACCATAGTATACGTTGGTCGGGAGCTCTGTCCTGGTAGTTCTCCTTTATACTGCTTACTCAGACAAGTTATATTTGCATGATTTAGCTTATTCATTATTGATAATTCATAATTAACATTTTGCTGTTGCGTGTGCTCAGACCTTGAAACTGAACAATGTTCTGGGCGTACTGCCAATTGGGGCTGAGGAGGAGGTCACAGTCTACTGCACGAATCAATAACATTTTTCCTCACTTTTTTTTAGAGGGCAAATAGTTGGCGGGCAATTTTTTTATTAATTAGCATATCAATGAATTGAATGTATGTAGGCTATGAATGGCCTCACACCAGTACAGTAGGTGGAGGTGTAGGCACCTAAGAGTTGGATGCAATCCGCCAACCAAATCCCAAAGAAGGTGTTTATACTTGCGTGCAATTTTGTTGTACAGATGAACGTGTTACCTTCAGGTGTTTGGAAATTGCTCCCAAAGATGAACCAGACTTGTGGAGGTCTACAAAAATTTTTTTCCTGGTGTCTTGGCTTATTTATTTTTATTTTCCCATGATGTCAAGCAAAGAGGCACTACGTTTGAAGGTAGGCCTTGAAATGCATCCACAGGTACATCTCCAATTGACTCAAATGTCAATTAGCCTATCAGAAGCTTCAAAAGCCATGACATCGTTTTCCAAGCTGTTTAAAGGCACAGTCAACTTAGTGTATGTAAACTTCTGACCCACTGGAATTGTGATACAGTGAATTAAAAGTGAAATAATCTGTCTGTAAACAATTGTTGGAAAAATGACTTGTGCCATGCACAAAGTAGATGTCGTAACCGACTTGCCAAAACTATAGTTTGTTAACAAGAAATTTGTGGAGTGGTTGAAAAACGAGTTTTAATGACTCCAACCTAAGTGTATTTAAGAGAGTTATAGGGGCAAGAGGCCACAGTTCTATAGAAGATATGGAGGTGGATGCACCTCAACCAGTTGTAAATGTTGTCCGTCAATCAAGTGATCTGGATACACTTACTGTGAAGGTGGGTATTTTAGTATTTATAGCCACAGTTATTCATTGTGCTGCACAAGAAGTTAAAGAAGCTGGACATCATTATATCTGCAGCTGAGAAGTTTTTGGGCCTCCAAGACTACAAGGACTACTGTCACCAGATAATGTTCTGCTCTTACAGGATCCTTCTCAGCCTGTGTAGAGACCTGGTTAGAACAGAATAGCAGGCTGATTTAGTTTAATTTACATTTCGTTATTGATAGTTTTTGCATGATTAATAAAATAAATACTGTATACACTGAACAAACATATAAACGAAACATACAAAGTGTTGGTTTCATGGGGTGAAGTAAAATATCCCAGAAATGTTCCACACACACAAACTTATTTCTGTCAAATTTTGTGCACGTTTGTTTTACATCCCCGTTAGTGAGCATTTCTCCTTTGCCAAGATAATGCATCCACCTCACAGGTGTGGCATATCAAGAAGCTGATTAAATAGCATGATTATCATTACACAGGTGCACCTTGTGCTGGAGACAAGAGTAGGTGCTTGGCAGCAGCTTATCTCTAATAAATACAAAAATGCCACTCAAATGGGCTATTTTTTTTCACACAACACAAAGCCACAGATGTCTGAAGTTTTAAGGGAGCATGCAATTGGCAAGCTGACTGCAGGATTTTCCACCAGAGCAGTTAATGTTAATTTCTCTACCTTTGTTGTTTTAGAGAATTTGTCAGTATGCCCAACTAGCCTCACATCTGCAGACTGCCGTGTATGGTGTTGTGTGGGCGTGTGGTTTGCTGATGTCAGTGGTTTGCTGTATCAGGGTTATGATATGGGAAGCTACAGACAACAAACACAATTGCATTTTATCGATGGCAATTTGAATGCACAGAGAAACCATGACACGATCCTGAGGCCCAATGTCCTGCCATTCATCAGCCGCCATCACCTCATGTTTCAGCATGACAATGCACAGCCCCACGTCGCAAGGATCTGTACACAATTGAAGATGTCCCAGTTCTGCTGTGGCCTGCATTACTCAGAAATGTCACCCTTTGAGCATGTTTGGGATGTTCTGGATCGATGTCTGCGACAGCTTGTTCCTGTTCCTGCGAATATCCAGGCATTTCACACAGCCATTGAAAAGGAGTGGGACAACATTCCACAGGCCACAATCAACAGCCTGAATAACTCTATGTAAAGGAGATGTGTCCCAGAGGAGGCAGCAGCAGCTACCCACTTCTCCAGTGTTTAATGTGTAAATTGGGAGGTGCTGGAACCAGAAGTGATCCCAAGAGAGGGGGGGGGGGGTGACCTGGACAGGCTCTGAGGTACCAGAACACATTAAATAAAATACCTTTATAATAAATTATTGCATGCATTATCGTGGCTTTAGCGTTCTGGCAAAGAGCAGAGGTGTGGAGCCACTTGCGGAAGTTGTTCATTTTTTGTAGCCTAGAGTTCAGGAAAAATGTGGCCTTTTAAAAACAAATGGCATGCAATTTTAGATGACTGGAGACTTTCACAGAATCTTAAAAGGTAAATTATTATTTTATTTATTTAACTAGGCAAGTCAGTTAAGACCCAATTGTTATTTACAATGACTGCTAAACCCGGACAACGCTGGGCCAATTCTGCGCCGCGTCGTCCAGGTTTAATACCTCTCAAATGACCAAAATGACAGACTACTTTGACACTGACAAACGGAGAATCTGAGATCAATAAAAACAACCTTGTCTCTAATCCATCAATAGCCTAGGTCAGGTGTGAGGAGAAACACATTCTACAATATGAGGGGGAAGTTATAGTCCTAATCAAGCTTTCCAGTTTCACTGACTCACCCAATGATGTGCAGCTCACTCCCTGAATGAATGGACAATTGCACAAGTTTTTATTTTATTTTTACAACTAATCCAAGATTAGACCACAGCTGGTCGTTTCCAATGGGAACAGATCAGTCATAGTGGGCAGAGCCAAGCACGAGTCAGCGAGATCCTACTGGTGCGTTATACAACACATCTGCACGTTTCTGTTAGGGAAATCTTCTGTGAATCGCTCGTGTGCAATAACTCAATTCGCTTTTACGTTCCTTCTAAATTACGCAATTATTTAAAACTGTTGCAAATGGTAAAGTCTACAGATCTTAGTCCACTCTGTTCATAAAATATAAGTCTACAGATCTTCGTCCATTCTGTTCATAAAATATAAGTCTACAGATCTTAGTCCACTCTGTTCATAAAATATAAGTCTACAGATCTTAGTCCACTCTGTTCATAAAATATAAGTCTACAGATCTTAGTCCACTCTGTTCATAAAATATTTTAGTTTTGGAAACAGAACTGTATTAAGATCAGGTGTTTCATCGATTTAGAACATTTGCAGAATGTCGGCCAAAATCCATCTCTTTCCGTCTTCTCCCACTGCCTGTCAGCGGGCTTCCTCTCACTACCATATTTGGTAGTGAGTGGAAACGCTAAGCGGATGCTTCACATTCCTACATCCAGTGAAATATCTCTCATTGTTCTATCTGTGGGTGCACGGTGGTAGTGGTAGAACAGGAAGTTCCAGGCAGGCACCATTCTTCAGAATAAAGAAAGAGCCAGAACTGTGATGTCAAGAACCTTTGTGCCGGTTTCTATGTATTATCGAAGGAACATGTTATACCATGCTAGGTAACATCCGTTAAGGTATTATCACGTTTGGTGTTTTATTTTTGAGTCAAACCAGGTGATTGTGATCAACTATTTTACAAGTCCTATAGCTTGACGCTTTGGGTTTGTCTGAATGGATGTACATTTCCTCAAGGTAATTTTAATAAAGAATACATTTATTTGAGATTTCTGAGTTTGTTTAGCATGTTATTGGTTTTGTGTAAAATTCACGAGCTGGTAAAATGGCAATGTCCACTCTTGTCTGCGCCAATGGGCTTCAGTGTGGGTACAGAGAGACAATTTCACAGTCACACTACAGTTTTGAAGGTGAATGTAATGATTATCAGGTGTTGTAATATTCAGACACATTACGTTGTTTCTATCTTTATAAATGTTACTATGGTGTGAATTGGAATACTATTACTATTTTTAAAATAGTACATGTGCTGCCTAAAACATACTGCAACCTTGTACAAATGTTTGAGTCATTTTGGCATTTACAGTGGGGCAAAAAAGTATTTAGTCAGCCACCAATTGTGCAAGTTCTCCCACTTAAAAAGACGAGAGAGGCCTGTAATTTTCATCATAGGTACACTTCAACTATGACAGACAAAATTAGGGGGAAAAATCCTGAACATTGTAGGGTTTTTTAATGAATTTATTTGCAAATTATGGTGGAAAATAAGTATTTGGTCAATAACAAAAGTTTATCTCAATACTTTGTTTTATACCCTTTGTTAGCAATGACAGAGGTCAAAAGTTTTCTGTAAGTCTTCACAAGGTTTTCACACACAGTTGCTGGTATTTTGGCCCATTCCTCCATGCAGATGTCCTCTAGAGCAGTGATGTTTTGGGACTTTCAACTCCCTCCAAAGATTTTCTATGGGGTTGAGATCTGGAGACTGGCTAGGCCACTCCAGGACCTTGAAATGCTTCTTACGAAGCCACTCCTTCGTTGCCCGGGCAGTGTGTTTGTCATGCTGAAAGACCAAGCCACGTTTCATCTTCAATGCCTTTGCTGATGGAAGGTGGGGTGGTTTCACTCAAAATCTCACGATACATAGCCCCATTCATTCTTTCCTTTACACGGATCAGTCGTCCTGGTCCCTTTGCAGAAAAACAGCCCCAAAGCATGATGTTTCCACCCCCATGCTTCACAGTAGGTATGATGTTCTTTGGATGCAACTCAGCATTCTTTGTCCTCCAAACACGACGAGTTGAAAATACTTATTTTCCACCATAATTTACAAATAAATTAATAAAAAATCCTACAATGTGATTTTATGGAATTGTTTTTCTCTCATTTTGTCTGTCATAGTTGAAGTGTATCTATGATGAAAATTACAGGCCTCTCATCTTTTTAAGTGGGAGAACTTGCACAATTGGTGGCTGACTAAATACTTTTTTGCCCCACTGTAGTTTATGTAACTTCCACTGTATGTGAATTTGTGGAGCCTACTATGGTTTAAGTGCACTTACATTGTGTAGTCTAATTTAAAGCTTGTACTTTGTCTAATTTGAATTATGTAATGTTTTGTTGTCAATGCTTAGCTACCAGATCTTTTGAAATGAGATCAGTGCTTGACTGAGTACCGGCACCTCAAATTTCTACTGTTTGAGCTCATGTTCCTCTTATAGAATATTACCTCAACAGTATTGTGGAGCTGCTGCATCTAAATATAAACAGTACTGGCACCTATTTCAGTCCAAGTCAAGCACTGAATTAGATAATTGAACAAGAAGAAATATAATATATTTTTAGAGAATAAAGAAAGTGCCAGAACTGTCAAGACAAACTTTTGTGTCTCATTGTTACTACAGGACGACTAGAATTAAGTCTGAGACCGGTTACATCAATAGTGAGGACAAACCAGCCTGCCTCTCTCATTCCAGACTATGTCCAAACCTATATTCATTCACCGGGTCCTGATTGTGACAGTGGAGCCCAGTTTGCACTGCAGGATCCAGAGATGACATCAGTGAAGCTGGAAGACTGCAGTCAAACACTGGAGCTGAATGTCATCATTAAAGATGAAGAAGAGGAGGAGGAGGAGAAGATTGGGGAATCTGTTTCTCATGGTAAGAGAAGGTTCTATCTAAGTTTGTTGTTCATTCCAACTTCCCACTGTGCATGAAAATTTGCAGTAAAACTGTTTCATGAGAAGGTAGATGTTGTTTCATGCCACTGAGACTTGCATGGTTTGACATCAGTATTGTCAGCATTTGTTTTATTAGTAGACTAAAGAAGTGAAGTAGACAATCTGCCAGTGTTTTAAAGTTCTATGAAATGAGTCTGTGTAGTTACTAACCCTTGTGATAGTGAGTGGAGGATGATATGAAATGAGTCTGTGTAGTTACTAACCCTTGTGATAGTGAGTGGAGGATGATATGAAATGAGTCTGTGTAGTTACTAACCCTTGTGATAGTGAGTGGATGATGATATGCCTCATTTATGACTTTTGCCCACTTTTAGAATAGTTTTATTCCCCTTTTGTATTGTACAGCCTACTGATATGAATACATATGTCACCCGGTACAGCTAGAAGAGGACTGGCCACCCCTTTGGTCCTGGTTCCTCTCTGTGTTTCTTTCTAACTTTCCGAGCCGCTGTGCTTCTACACCTGCATTGCTTGTTCTTTAGGGATTTTAGGCTGAGTTTCTGAAAAGCATTTTGTGACAACTGCTGATGTAAAAAGTGTTTATAAAATAAATTTGATTGATATGGACAGTACCAGTCAAAGGTTTGGACACCTACTTATTCCAAGGTTTTATTTATTTTTACTATTTTCTACATTGTAATATAAGCGAAAACAAACTTTAAGTAACACATATGTAATCATGTAGTAACCAAAAAAGTGAGATTCTTCAAAGTAGCCAACCTTTGCCTTGATGAATGCTTTGCACACTCTTGGCGTTCTCTCAACCGGCTTTATGAGGAAGTCACCTGGAATGCATTTCAATTAACAGGTGTGCCTTGTTGAAAGTTAATTTGTGGAATTTCTTTCCTTAATGCGTTTTAGCCAATCAGTTGTATTGTGACCAGGTAGGGGTGGTATACAGAAGAGCCCTGTTTGGTAAAAGAGCAAGGCCATATTATGTCAAGAACAGCTCAAATAAGCAAAGAGAAATGACAGTCCGTTACTTTAAGACATAAAGGTCAATCAATTCCGGAACATTTTATAGAACTTTGAAAGTTTCTTCAAGCGCAGTTGCAAAAACCATAAAGCGCTATGATGAAACTGACTCTCACGAGGACTGCCACAGGAAAGGAAGACCCAGAGTTACCTCTGCTGCAGAGGATAAGTTCATTATAGTTACCAGCTTCAGAGTTCAAGTAACAGACACATCAACATCAACTGTTCAGAGGAGACTGTGTGAATCAGGCCTTCATGGTCGAATTGATGCAAATAAACCACTACTAAAGAACACCAATAAGAAGAGACTTGCTTGGGCTAAGAAACGCGAGCAATTGACATTAGACCAGGGGAAATCTGTAATTTGGTGTGATTAGTCCAAATTTCAGATTTTTGGTTCCAACTTCTGTGTCTTTGTGAGATGCAGAGTAGGTGAATGAATGATCTCTGCATGTGTGGTTCTCACCGTGAAGCATGGAGGTGTGATGGTGGAGTTCTTTGCTGGTAACACTCAGTGATTTATTAACCAGCATGGCTACCACATCAGTCTGCAGCAATATGCCATCCCATCTGGTATGGGCTTAGTGGGACTCATTTGTTTTTCAACAGGACAATGACCCAAAACACCCCTCCAGGCTGTGTAAGGGCAATTTGACTTAGAATCAGATGACCTGGCCTCCACAATCCCCCGACCTCAACCCAATTGAGATGGTTTAGGATGAGTTGGACTGCAGAGTGAAGGAAAAGCAGCCAACACAAGTGCTCAGCA
Source organism: Oncorhynchus gorbuscha (assembly GCF_021184085.1). Taxonomy (NCBI): domain Eukaryota; kingdom Metazoa; phylum Chordata; class Actinopteri; order Salmoniformes; family Salmonidae; genus Oncorhynchus; species Oncorhynchus gorbuscha. The sequence goes on from NW_025746259.1 coordinate 72,370, forward strand.
GAAGTGGGAGCTCCTTCATGACTGTTGGTGAGCCTTCCAGGTGAAGCTGGTTGAGATAATGCCAAGTGTGCAAAGCTGTCAAGGCAATGGGTGGCTACTTTGAACAATCTAAAATATATTTTGATTTGTTTTAACACTTTTTTTGGTTACTACATGATTCCATATGTGTTATTTCATAGTTTTGATGTCTTCACTTATTCTACAATGTAGAAAATAGTAAAAATAAAGAAAAACCATTGAATGAGTAAGTTTGTCCACCAACTGACTAGTTATTCTGATGTTGTTCACACAGGAAACCATGTTGCCACGTTCTCTGCATCCAGAGAGCAACAGCAGGAAGATCATAGCGCTAAGAGATCTCATCACTGCCCACATTGTGAGGAGATTTTCCCATTTCTATCAAAGCTCAAAATACACCTAAAAATACACACAGGAGAGAATCTGTATTCCTGTACTGACTGTGGGAAGAATTTCACAACATTAGAGGTTCTGATCATTCATCAGAGAGTGCATGAACGGATACACACAGGAGAGAAGCCTGTGTCCTGCTCTGACTGTGGAAAGAGTTTCTCTCTACTGAGCAACTTAAAACGACATGAACGCATACATACAGGAGAGAAGCCTTACTCCTGCTCTGACTGTGTAAAATGCTTCACAACATCAACTGAGCTAAAACGTCATCAGAGAACACACACAGGAGAGAAGCCTTACTCCTGCTCTGACTGTGGAAAGAGTTTCTCTCAACTGAGCAACTTAAAAGCACATGTACGTATACATACAGGAGAGAATCCTTACTCCTGTTCTGACTGTGGGAAGAGGTTCTCTCTACTGAGCAACTTAAAATCACATGAACGTATGCACACAGGAGAGAAGCCTTACGTATGCTCTGACTGTGTAAAATGCTTCACAACATCAACTGAGCTAAATCGTCATCAGAGAACACACACAGGAGAGAAGCCTTACTCCTGCTCCGACTGTGGAAAGAGGTTTTCTCGACTAAGCACCTTAAAAAGACACCAAGGTCAACAGAAAGGACCATTGATCTGACTGTGGAAAATGTGTTAAAACAACAGCTGAGCTTAAAGGTCATCAGAGAGCACACATAGGAGAGAAGTGTCGTGGAAATTTCCTGTATTACCAAATCACGAGAGAGCAAACCACACACAAGTCAGAGTTATCATAAAGTCCATCTTTAATTATATGAGCGTCACCATAGCCCTGTGACTCTCAGATCAATTCAGTGTCTATAAATGAATTCTCTGAGAGTGCTTACATATTGGCAACTGAGATCCTTTATAGCAAAGACACACATAGATAGACAGCATTGGCTATAAATTATCGTTCAGTTTGGTCTCCTAAACTAAGTTCTTATCTTCTTCTTGCTCCCACTTAGAACCAAAAACAATACCTCATCCAATGGCATATATCAAATACACCCCCTCCTGGACAAGATCAGAAAAGACAGTGAGCCTCTTAGGTCATATACTAAATCAAGATAAGGGCAACCTCAGAGAGGACATGTAAATAGTTAGACACATTCCCATAAGAAGACAGGCCTGACCTCTCCCCTCTCTGGGGCCCAATGTGACTAAGCCCTGGCAGAGAAGAGATAACTGCCAACAGTGCTTCTACACATGCATTGCTTGCTGTTTGGGGTTTTAGGCTGGGTTTCTGTACAGCACTTTGTGACATCAGCTGATGTAAGAAGGGCTTTATAAATAAATTTGATCGAACAGTATTATCCAAAAGAAGACATTCTAATGACAAATATCTCACATAAGCATTATTATGTAAATACAACCTCTTATTTATCAATGTTACCTAACTAATTCTGCTACTACAGAAGCCTTACATCAGCTCTGACTGTGCGTCAAGTTTCTATCTTCTGTGCCACTTAAAATGACTTGAACGTGTACACACAGGAGAGAAGCCTTATCACTGCATTCATTGACTGTGAGAAGAGATTCTACAGATTGGGCCATTTAAAAAGACACCAATGTATACATAAAGGAGAGAAGCCTCATCAGTTCTCTCAGACCAGCTAAGATTTGACACTCAACTTAATTCTCATCTCATAAAATAATTGGCAACGTTGAATTGGATCAAATGAAGAAAGCGTAGAACACTATTGTAAACCTATAGTTTCTCACTATGAGAGAACTGTGCAGAGGAGAGGGAGCGTTATAGTATGTATATTATCCTCTCTTTACTTTACTGATCAGTGTGCACCTTGTCAGTTTTGGTGTGTTTTGTTAGCTTCTACTGTAAAGACATTGAGATGGCCTTGGATTTGGCCTTAGGGTTGAATATCCTCTGTGAGGAGTCTCACAATGGAGTTGTTGACTGGGTGGTACTGCTTCTCTCTGCAGTTTTCCGTGGGAATGAGCTGGTAGACACAACATGTACAGAGTGTACAAAACATGAAGAGACGCCTGCTCTTTCCATGACATGGGTGAACCCAGCTGAAAACTATCATCCTTAATGATTTGGTTTTTATTATGGATTTATTATGGATCCCCATTAGCTTTCAGCAGAAAACAAGAGACTGCAGTTGGAGTGGGCTAAGATATGATATGGACGCTGGAGAATTTGAAAAACATTGCCTGGCCTGATGAATCCCTGTTCCTGCGGTGTCATGCTGATGGGAGGACTAGGGTATGCAGGAAACCACGAGCACATCCATCATGCCTCGTGTCATCTTTGCAGGCTGGTGGTGATGGTGTGGAGTTTGTATTCATGCCACACTCTGGGCCCCTTGATAAAAGTGGAGCAACTTGGAATACCACAGGATTTCTAAACATCATTGCCAATCAGGTGCCTCCGTTCATGGCATCAGTTTATCCATCTGCAAATAGATTTCTTCAGCAGGATTATGCCACAAGGCTTGTCCAGGAATGGTTCCAAGAACATGACAGTGAATTCAGTTTACTGCAGTGGCCTGACGAGTCACCAGATCTCAATCCAAGTGTTCATCTGTGGCAGGAGATGGAACAAGCTATTCGCAGTAGAGATCCGCTCCCAGCTAGACACAATTGTGGGAAGCATTGGGCCAGAATCCCTGTGGAATGCTCTCAACACCTTGGATAGTCCAGACAAATTGAGGCTAATTCTGAGGACAAAGGGGGGGTGCAACTCAATATTAGGAAGGGTTTTTGTACACAATGTATATCAGATAAAGATGGTGTGATGATCACTTTTAAGCATTTGTTTGGGTCGATTATTTAATACTACTCAACTTTTGTTTAAACAGTATGAATCTATTTGTGTTTATTAAAATTGTCTTTTAATACTAGATTTATTATTTTAGTCATTGATGATGAATGTATTTGAATAACTGTGTTGAAGTTAATTGATCTGGTGGCAGGTAGCCTAGCGGTTAAGAGTGTTGGGCCAGTAACTGAAAGGTTGCTGGTTTGAATCCCAAGCCGACTAGGTGTAAAATCGGTCATTGTGCCCTTGAGCAAGTCAATTAACTCTTATTTGTCCTGTAAGTTGCTCTGGATAAGAGCATCTGCTAAGTGACAAGATTGTAATGAAAAATATTTGTAGATGAATTTATGTTCGGCGGGGTAGCCTAGTGGTTAGAGTGTTGGACTAGTAACCGGAAGGTTGCAAGTTCAAACCCCCGAGCTGACAAGGTACAAATCTGTTGCCCCTGAACAGGCAGTTAACCCAGTGTTCCTAGGCCGTCATTGAAAATAAGAATTTGTTCTTAACTTTTTAAAGGTAAAAATAAAATAAAATGTTGGGCAACCACTTTTTTTTCTCTTAAATGAAATAAACTGTTTGAAGTGACATACTGTATATACAATACACAACATTACCACTTTGTTTACCCTGGTCAGAGGGAAGGGACCATAGTAAACTAGACTATGTAGCTGCTGTTGTTAGTAGCCTACAGTTTCCATGTAATACAGCATGTCACATCACTAATGATTAGGTGTTTAGGCTGCTACATTTATGCAAGAGTTTTTGCTTGTGTCTGTCGGGAGTGATGTGTTATCAGCTTGATAAATAACTAATGGAGGGAAGTGAAGAGGCGTCTTGATCTTTGTGCCCGGCTGCCTGACATGGTCAAGAGACACAGAGAACCTGCAGCAGCACCCTGATGTGAAGAACAGCCCTTACAAAAATGTAAGATTGTAGTACAATAAAGAAAATATAGCATGTTATTTTCGTGGAATGGTAGTGACCAAACGTATGTTTTCCATTGTACTGGGCCCAGGAACATAGAAGAAACTGCCAGATGTGTCATAATAGCCTGGAAGTAAAGCTGCACTGGGAGACACATTTGAAATGGAATACATTGAATACATTCAGCAGGGTGGAAACAATCACAGTAAAACATGATTTAAATGTATTGTTGGAAGGGTTGCGGTCACCATTCATGTAATACATTAAATATATACATCAGATGGTATTGGGGAACTATTTCATAGGGTTTTCATAGGTACATTATTCACCCATTTCAATCTTATACCAACCAACCCTATGCTTGGTGTGACTGTTATGGTCAGAACAGACCATCTGATATGCCCTTAAATATTATAATATGCAACCTGGAATTAACATGTAAGAGGACCAGTGCTTCTACAGTGAATCACATCTTGTGCTGTTTGAGAGAGATGTTGTTAGACTACATTGTATCGTTTCCTCTTCTGAGGGCACTGGTGGGGAACAATATAATTTCAATTCACATAGACAATGAGTCCTTCAAGTTTAGCACTATAACCACACATTTGAATTATCTGTATTGTGATTTACATTTACATTTAAGTCATTTAGCAGACGCTCTTATCCAGAGCGACTTACAAATTGTGATGATGGGGGAAATTGAATTGACAATATACAATGTGGGTTGGTAACTAGGTTTGACCTCCAGTCAATTTGTTGCTGGGCTTGTAGCTAGTCTGCGGGCCAGAACATAATTAGCCTATTAACAAATAGCCTATAGCTTCCCAATTCATAGTCCTACACAGTGTAGGCTACACTACACATTTAACACGTGGTTAGTGGGATAAACAATTCAATGACCATAACATAATGTTGGTCTGATTACAGTGGTAAAATCACCTATGTCTAAATTAATAGTCCTACCTGTTCTGTTAAAATATATTAATCATATTTCTGTCCTTTCATACCAGTGTGTCTTGTTTGCAGTGTGTCAGTTCAATCTGAGATGTCATTATGAATCTTAAGCATGGTGCTTTCAGAAGTAGATGTTCCACCCCAGACATGAGGCTGGACTCCGACGCAGAAAGGAAGGTGGACCTAAAGAGTGAACACCTTGTGTGTTTTACAGTGGTGATTTTACCATGTACATATTCTATTATTATTATTTAACCTTTATTTAACTAGAAGGTTCTTATCGACTTACACAAATCCACAACGAGTCAGTAGAAACCACATTTGTTTAAGCAAGTCAGTCATATCAGCAGTAAATGAGGCTGAATTACCTGTTAGGCTGCCAGACGAGAGTCCGGTGGCCAATAGCCAGGTGTAGCAGTGGTAAGGATTCACTCCATGGTGTTGAAAGGAAAGCTTAATGCTGGACTAACTCAAATTCTGTTACAAATGGTTTAATTCAGGTGTATTTGCCACCATATGGACTTGGTCTTTTACCAAATAGGCCTATATTCTGTATCCCAGCCCTACCATGTCACAACACAACTGATTGGCTCAAACACATTAAGAAGGAAAGAAATTCCACTAATTCACACACGTTAATTGAAATGCATAACAGGTGACTGAATACCTCTTGAAGCTGGTTGAGAGAATGCCAAGAGTGTGCAAAGCTGTCATCAAGGCAAATGGTGGCTACTTTGAAGAATATAAAATATATTTACATTTGTTTAACACTTTTTTTGGTTAATACATTATTGCATGTGTGTATTTCATATGTTTTGATGACAACACTTATTCTACAATGTAGAACATCGTAAAAATAAAGAAAAACCCTTGAATGAGTAGGTGTGTCCAAACTGTTGTCTGGTACTGTATGTATTCATATCACTAGGCTGGTAGTGTATGTATTCATATCAGTAGTCTGGTACTGTATGTATTCATATCAGTAGGCTGGTACTGTATGTATTCATATCAGTAGGCTGGTACTGTATGTATTCATATCAGCAGGCTGGTACTGTATGTATTCATATCAGTAGGCTGGTACTGTATGTATTCATATCAGTAGGCTGGTACTGTATGTATTCATATCAGTAGGCTGGTACTGTATGTATTCATATCAGTAGGCTGGTACTGTATGTATTCATATCAGTAGGCTGTACAACACAAAAGGGGAATAAAACTATTCTAAAAGTGGGTAAGAGTTGAAAGCTAAAAAGGGGCGTGTCATCCTCCACTCACTATCACAAGGGTTAGTAACTACACAGACTCATTTCATATCATCCTCTACTCACTATCACAAGGGTTAGTAACTACACAGACTCATTTCATATCATCCTCCACTCACTATCACAAGGGTTAGTAACTACACAGACTCATTTCATATCATCCTCTACTCACTATCACAAGGGTTAGTAACTACACAGACTCATTTCATATCATCCTCCACTCACTATCATTTAGAAACTACAGACTCATTTCATATAACTTTTTTAAAATAACAGTGTTTTATTAGGTTCCAAAGTCCAGAGACAATATTTCCCATTCAATTCAAGAATGACCCACTATCTATCTATTGGATAATGGAACCAGAGAGGAAGCTTGTGTTACCTTTCTCTACACCATTACAGTACTCATTTCAACAGACCTTTTCCACGGCCCCTTTGTTAGAGTTCAATATATGCCCAAGACTATATGGAGGGTCAGACTGTTGTAATGTCTGGAGGGTGAAAATCCAAATAAATGACATTATTACGTGTTCCACCAACCATGTTATTTACATTATTACATGTCCATGTGGGCTCTGCTATGTCCGTAAAACCTCCCGCTCTCTCAAACAGAGAATTAGTGAATATAAAAGTTAAATCAGGAGAAACGACAGGGATTATATCCGGTCGCAGTACATTTTAATGATCTCAAGCAGGACATTTCTACCTTTTAGATGTTGTGGCATAGAGAAAGTTAAGAAGTCAGACAGGGGAGGTGATATTAATAATACTCTGAGTAAAAGAGAATGTTTTGGGATTTTCACCCTCCAGACATTATCTCCTAAAGGACTTAATGATGAAATGCCTGTGTATGTTATGTTGTGAATTTCAACATGAATTATGTGCCTACTGAAGATTACTATGATGTTTTTCATATGATGTACCCAATGATTCATGAAAACTTGCTGAATGTCCTCAGTGTGGTTTTACAGACGTGTTTAATAGGTCTTATTTATACACTTTTGTAATATTTATAAAGTGCATATTGTTATATTTGGCAGCACTTATTTGTTTTTCCTTTGCCTCCAACTCCTTTTGATGTGTGAACGGATGTGGGTGGGGCCAGGTCTACTTAAGGGTGCTAATTTTAAAAACAATTCCCAAAAGCTCTGACAAAGGCCGTGAGGCCGATACGTACGCTTATTGAATACCAGTGATACTATCAAGAGCCGTGTGCAGTTTCCTTTTTCATTCATCTTGTTCAACTGTTGCCATGCACCTGCAAAACATTTTGCTCAGATGTGTGAGTGCCTTTTGAATTTGATATAAAGCTGGTATAAAAGGTGTTATATCTGGAGTTTAGTAAAGGTGTTTCATAAAGGTGTTATATCTGGAGTTTAGTAAAGGTATTGTATAAAGGTGGTATAAAAGGTGTTATATCTGGAGTTTAGTAAAGGTGTTTCATAAAGGTGTTATATCTGGAGTTTAGTAAAGGTGTTTCATAAAGGTGTTATATCTGGAGTTTAGTAAAGGTATTGTATAAAGGTGGTATAAAAGGTGTTATAGCTGGAGTTTAGTAAAGGTGTTATATCTGGAGTTTAGTAAAGGTGTTATATCTGGAGTTTAGTAAAGGTGTTTCATAAAGGTGTTATATCTGGAGTTTAGTAAAGGTATTGTATAAAGCTGGTATAAAAGGTGTTATATCTGGAGTTTAGTAAAGGTGTTTCATAAAGGTGTTATATCTGGAGTTTAGTAAAGGTATTGTATAAAGGTGGTATAAAAGGTGTTATATCTGGAGTTTAGTAAAGGTGTTTCATAAAGGTGTTATATCTGGAGTTTAGTAAAGGTATTGTATAAAGGTGGTATAAAAGGTGTTATAGCTGGAGTTGAATAAATGTGTTATATAAAGGTGGTATAAGCGGAAGTGGTTTGTATTTGTGTATTTTATCAGGGATCCCCATTAGTTACTCTTCCTGGGATCCAAACACACCAACACATCCACATTACATATAAAAAACAGCAGATGAAACAGTGAACTATGTTTGTTCTGAATGAGCTAAAGATAAAACAGTACATCATATAACATCCCTACACCACCACATCTCCACAACACAAAATGTTCAATATCACAATACAACAATATCACAATGTGTGCGTATGCATGTGTCTGTACCTTTTGTGTGTGTCTCTTCACAGTCCCCGTTGTTCCATAACGTGGTATTTTTTACCTGCTTTTTAAATCTGATTCTACTGCTGGCATCAGTTACCTGACAGCCCCCACAATCATTTTATCATCAATTTCTCTCAGCCAATCATGAGTCATTTGTGTAAGTGTTGAGTGTCGAGTGTACTTCTTAAACATATTTTTTCCCCAAAGTTTGTTGACAGGCTGCTGATTGGTCAGCTATTTGAGCCAATAAAGGCGGCTTTACTATTCTTTGGTAGCGGAATGACTTTATCTTCCCTCCAGGCCTGAGGACACACACTTTCTAGTTTTTTTTCTTCTTAAATTGAAGATGTGGCAATATCATCTGCTATTATCCTCAGTAATTTTCCATCTACATTTTTAACCTTTATTTGATGAGCCAAGTCAGTTAAGAACAAATTCTTATTTACAATGACAGCCTATTGGGGGTTAACTGCCCTGTTCAGAACAACAGATTCTTACCTTGTCACCTCAGAGATTTGATCCAGAAACCTTCCAGTTACTGGCCCCAACCTCTAACCAGTAGGTTGCTGCCCCTAGATTGTCAGACCCTGGTGGCATCTCATTGTTGAAAGACAACAATCATTTTTTCACCTCTTTTTACCAACTTTACGGAATTCAAAAGTACATTTCTTGTCTTCCATAATTTGGTCAGATATACTTGGATGTGTAGTGTCAGCATTTGTTGCTGGCATGTCATCCATAAGTTTGTTTATCTTGGCAATATCAGTGGGTTTTGTGATAAATGAGACATTTGATTCAATGTATGAAGGAGCCGAGTTGGCTTTTTTTCTCATAATTTTGTTTAATGTGCTCCAAAGATTTTTACTATCATTCTTTATATAATTTATCGTTGTTTCATAGTATAGTTTATTTTTATTTAGTTTAGTCACATTATTTCTTAATTTGCAGTACATTTGCCAATCAGTTGGGCTGCCAGACTTATTTGCCATTCCTTTTGCCTCATCCCTCTCAACAATACCATTTTTCAATTCCTCATCAATCCAAGGAGATTTAACAGTTCTTACAGTAATTTCCTTAATTGGTGAGTGCTTATTAGTAACTGGAATAATACATTTAATACATCATTCTCAGGGACCCCGGAATGCACGGACGGTGTTAGTGGGAGAACAGGAAGTTCCGGGAAGGCGCGCACCATTCTTCAGTATAAAGAAAGCGCTAGAACGATGCGGTCTAGAAGATAATCTTCGTGTCCGTTTCTATGTATTACTACAGGTATGTAATAGCACGTGTAAACATTCTAAAGAATATATTTACTTGAGATTTCTGAATTCGTTTGGCAAGTTATTGGTTTTGTATAAAATTCACGAGCTGGTAAAATGGCGGCACCACTCGGTTTGCGGCAATGGACTTTTTTTTTTTTTACTGCAACAATAATAACAATATTACACATCAATACAGGGACATTCCTGTGAATACAGTGAAAAAGATCCATGCAGATATTATCAATTTTCTACATGTGTACTAATATTCAGACACATTAAGTTGTTTCTATCTTTATCTATAAATGTTACTATTGTGTGAAAGGGTAATACTATTGGTTTAGATTTAAATAATACAGTGAAGACACTGTTATTCAGGATAATACTACATAGTGCTGCCTAAAACAAAAGGCAACCGTGTAATAAATGGTTTTTGTGTCGTTTATCCGAATTCGGGAAATCTACTATAGATTAAGTGCATTTAATTTGTGTAGCCTGATTTTTTAAAAGTGTATAATTTGTCTAATGTGAATTAATGAATGTTTTGTCAATGCTTACCTACCTCATCTATTGAAATCAGATCAATGCTTGACTTCGACAGGAGCTCACCGGAGCTGAGTATCGGCACCTCAAAATTCTACTGTTTGAGCTCATGTTCTTCTTATAGAAAATTAGCTCAACAGTATTGAGGAGCTCCTGCACCTAAATATAAACCATATTTTTAGAGAATAAAGTGCCAGAACTGTCAAGACAATAACTTTTGTGTCTGTTTCTCTTTATTACTACTGGCTGACTCAGATTAAGTCTGAGGTTTGTAACATCAACAGTGAGGACAAACCCAGCCTGACTCCGTCCTTCCACACTGAGTTCAAACCTACAGTCTCTGGGTCCTGATTGTGACAGTGGAGCCCAATTTGCACTGCAGGATCCAGAGATGGCATCAGTGAAGATGGAAGACTTCAGTCAAACACTGGAGCTGAATGTCAACATTAAAGATGAAGAGGAGAAGATTGGGACATCTGTTTCTCATGGTAAGAGCAGGTTCTAAGTTTGTTGTTCGTTCCAACTTCCCACTATGTATGAAAAATATGTTTTTACCTTTTATTTAACTAGGCAAGTCGGTTACGAACAAATTCTTATTTTCAATGACAGCCTAGGAACAGTGGGTTAACTGCCTGTTCAGGGGCAGAATGACAGATTTGTACCTTGTCAGCTCGGAGATTTGAACTTGCAACCTTTAAGTTACTAGTACAACACTCTAACCACTAGGCTACCCTGCCGCCCCAATGTTCCTCACAAAGGAAACACAGTTTTTTTTAGATGTATTAAATATTCAAAACAGAAATACCTTTATTTACGTAAGTATTTAGGCCCTTTGCTATGAGACTCAACATTGAGCTCAGGTGCATCCTTTTCCATTGATCATCCTTGAGATGTTTTTACAACTTGATTGACAATCCACCTGTGGTGAATTCAATTGATTGGATATGATTTAGAAAGGAACACACCTGTCTATATAAGGTGCCACATTTGACAGTGCATGTCAGAGCAAAAACCAAGCCACGAGTTTGAAGGAATTGTCCGTAGAGCTCCATGAAAGGATTATGTCGAGGCACAGATCTGGGGAAGGGAACCAAAACATTTCCAAATAAAAAGTGTAATATGCAGATAATGCAGATACTTCTAAAAACTACAGCCAATAAAAATAGAGGATTTACAGTTCCAATGCTTCTAGAATCACCGGTTTGTAAAAACTCACAAAACTGATCCCAAATATTATGACACTGGGGCTTTCTTTTTCACTATATAAGTACATTTTTCAAGAGCCAGGCTTGATGTTAAGTGAGGGAACTGATGTACTTCCGTCTGGACCTGCCTCTTTACCTCCTTTCCTATTGAAAATAGCATCGGATATTTCAACACCATCCAATTATTTTTCCAGATACAATTTAGTGTCTTCTGAAATAGAGGGAACATCGATACCTGATTAGTTCTCAGGAGATTCAGAGTTGTAAAGTGTGTTGTAGTAGGAAGCAAATGTTTGGTTTATTTCTACATGATCTATTGATAATTGTCCTTGTTAATTATGAATTGCAGGAATGGCTCGGTCTGAATTTAACTTCTAAATGCGCCAGGCCAGCAATTGACCAGGTTTTCCACCTTGATCATAGGACTGTTTCAGCCTAGTTAAGCTGTTTACAGCCTTTGAGGTGGAAAGTTCTTCATACTGAGCTTTAAGAGCAAATAATTCCTTGTTTACTTCTACTGAGTTATCTCAAAAAGTTTCCCTCTCCAATTCTCTGATTTTGCTGTCCAGCGCTCATTTTCTGATTTAAATTTCATTGAGTTGATTTGAAACTGGTAGAATGTAGTCCCCCCCCCCCCCAATACATGCTTAGGAGGCTTTCGATGTGGTACTCACTGATGTTTGGTTAGTGTTCAATACATGCTTAGGAGGCTTTCGATCTGGTACTCACTGACGTTTGGTTAGTGTTCAATACATGCTTAGGAGGCTTTCTATCTGGTACTCACTGATGTTTGGTTAGTGCTCAATACATGCTTAGGAGGCTTTCGATCTGGTACTCACTGACGTTTGGTTAGTGTTCAATACATGACAAGATCCTGAAGGCCGTTGTCCTGCCATTCATCTGCCGCCATCACCTCATGATTCAGCATGACAACGCACAGCCCCACGTCGCAAGGATCTGTACACAATTGATAATGCTGAACATGTCCCAATTCTTTGATGGCCTGTGTACTCACCAGACATGTCACCCTTTGAGCATGTTTGGGATGGTCTGGATCAATGTGAACAACAGCTTGTTCCAGTTCCCTCCAATATCCAGGAATTTCGCACAGCCATTGAAGAGCAATGGGTCAACATTCCACAGGCCACAATCAACAGCCTGAATAACTCTATGTAAAGGAGACGTGTCCCGGAGGAGGGGGCAGCAACTACCCACTTCTCCAGTGCTTCATTTGTAAATTGGGAGGTGCTGGAACCAAAAGTGATCCCAAGAGGGGGGGTGACCTGGGGGGCTCTGAGGTACCAGAACACATTAAATAAAAGACCTTTTATAATAAAGCATTGCATGCATTACCATGGCTTTAGCGTACTGGCAAAGAGTAGTGGTGTGGCGCTGATTGCAGAAGTTGCACACATGGAGTACATTTATTGTAGCCTGTAGTCCTGGAAAAATGTGGCCTTTTATAAACAGATTTCTTGCGGTTCTACATAATTTTATATGGCTGGAGACTTGCAGATTTTTAAAAATACCTCTCAATGACCAAAATGACAGACTACTTTGACACTGACAAACAGAATCTGAGATCAATAAAAACGACAGTGTCTCTAATCCATCAATAGTCTAGGCCAGGTGTGAGGAGAAACGCATTGTACAATAAGAGGGGGAAGTTATATTCCTTAACAAGCTTTCCAGTTTCACTGACTCACCCAATGATGGGCAGCTCACTCACCAGACAAAAGCTTACCCCTCTTGCTTTACTTTGTAAAAACAATGCTGTTCTCTCAATAGACCTATTTGGAAGTTGATAACTTGTATGTTCTATTCAGCAGGATCTATTTGCTTTACAACCTGTGTTTTCTAGCGATGGTATTAGAAATATTATAGGAAATAAGTGATGAAGTGCAATGCTGGAGAGATGAGTTGTCGGCTCATGTCTATAACAATTATTATTATATATTATTTATATATTATTATATATTATATTATTATATATTATTATATTATATATTATTATTATTATTATATATATTATAACAACACAGAGGGAGAGAGATCATCCAAAGTGAATCTCATTTTAGTTCTGTGAGAGATACAGGCGTGCTTCTCTCTCACCACAGCAATGGTCTAAATAGGCTACAATGTTGCATAAACCTGGGACAGCCCAACATGAATCAATTCTTAGAATATCAGGCACGTTTTCACATTACGTTTTTTTTAGGAGGCATGACAATTGCAGAGGAATCCAAATGTAATTACTGATGGCTTTTATTATGATTTTTACATTGCAAATAGTGGAAATGTATTTTTCATGCCACAAGAGCTTGGTTACCTGATCCTGACAAAGAACGAAAGACTACAAAACTGAGAGGTGCCGGAAGATCCGGCTCAAATTAAGTACCGCCCTTCTCATATAATGGGGTAGGGCCATAATAACCCCTGAAAGCACGGAGGGTTGCACCATGTTTTTTATAACTAAACCGGTCGGTTCCAATGGGAAGAAATGAGTCATTGTGGGCAGAGCCAAGCACACTCTAGCGAGATCCTATTGGCACGTCCGAGCACACATCAGCATATTTATGTTAGGGAACGCCTCCTCTGTAAATATTTATTATGAATCCCCATTAGCTGATGCTGTTTTTTTTTTTTAAATAAAATGGTACTGCGTACTTATGGAATAGAGTTCCATGTAGTGATGGCTCTATGTAGTACTGTGCGCCTCCCATGCTAGGTAGCATCCGTTAACGTATTATCACGTTTGGTAAAGGGTTGATGTGTTATTTTTGTGTCAAACCGAGTGAACGTGATACACATAGATAGTCACATAGCTAGACACTTCGGGTTTGTCTGAATGGATGTACATCATTTTCTCAAGGTCATTTAATAAAGAATCCATTTATTTGGGATTTCTGAGTTCGTTTGGCATGTTTTTGGTTTTGTGTCAAATTCACGAGCTGGTCAAATGGCGGCGCCCACTCGGTCTGCGTCAACGAACTAAAGAAATCAGGTGCAGAGAGACATTTTCACCGTTGCACTACAGTTTTGAAGCTTAATGTAAGGATTATCAGTTTTCTACATGTGTACTAATATTCAGACACATTAAGTTGTTTCTATCTTTTATCTATAAATGTTACAATGGTGTGAACAGTAATTACGATTAGTATTTGATTTGAAATGGTGGTGAAGACAATGTAATTCAGGAAAATAGTACATAGTGTTGCGATAAACATACTGTAACCTTGTACTAAATGCTTTATCATTTATGTATTAATGTGAGTTTAATCTACTATAGATTACGTGCATTTATGCGGTGTAGGCTATTTTTGAAGTGTGTACTTTGTCTAATTTGAATGAATTAAAGTTTTGTCAATTCTTAGCTACCTGATCTATTGAAATGAGATCCGTGCTTGACTTGGACAGGAGCTCACCAGAGCTGAGTACCAGTACCTCAAAGTTCTACTGCTTCTGCTCGTTTCTTTTATAGAATATTAGCTCAAAAGTATTGTGGAGCTCCTGTCACCTAAATATAAACAGTACCGTCACCCAAAATGAGTATCGGCACCTATTTCAGTCCAAGTCAAGCACTAAATTTGACAATTGAACAAGAAGAAATATAATATATTTTGAGGGAATAAAGAAGGTGCAGGAACTGTCAAGATTAACTTTTGGTGCCTGTTTGTCATTGTTACTACAGGCAGACTATAATGAAGTATGAGGACAAACCCAGCCTGCCTCTCTCCTTCCACAGTGAGTCCAAACCTACAGTCACTGGGTCCTGATTGTGACAGTGGAGCCCAGTTTGCACTGGAGGATCCAGAGATGGCATCAGTGAAGCTGGAAGACTGCAGTCAAACACTGGAGCTGAATGTCAACATTAAAGATGAAGAAGAGGAGGAGAAGATTGGGACATATGTTTCTCATGGTAAGAGCAGGTTCTAAGTTTGTTCATCCAACTTCCCACTGTGTATGAAAAACTGCAGTAGAACTGTTTCAATGAGAAGGTAGATGTAATTTCATGCTACTCAGACTTGCATGGTTTGACACCAGTATTGCCAACAAGTAGACAAACTGCCAGTGTTCTTTTAAATGTCTATGAAATGTGTCTGTATAGTTACTGTCGTGGAAATATTGAATAAAATATATTTCTCAGATACCGGAGCTTGTGAATTCAAATAGACTTTATTACAAAAGTGACAAAGCCGAGCAATTCCATGGAAGAACTGATTCTCCATTCTCAGTACTCAGCTTTTATACAGTTTTACCCATATATAACAGTGTCACTCCACTTTATGTAAAATATTAATTCCTTCTAGCTTTGGCCACCCTAATATGGCTGCCTTTCTTATTGCCTCAGACATTTTGGCATAGATTATATTGGTGGCGTGACACACACTCCTACTGCAGGTCTAAAGGTGCCTATAACTGATTAGCTAACGTTCCTGTCCAAAGGTCTTCACAAGTTCAGGCTGATGTTGTCTATGTATGATTAACCCATGTGCATGTCCAGTAGCCTTCACAAGATCAGATCTGGCCCAGACCAGTCACGTCTGTGTTGATCTACCTTGCCTCATCCACACGGATTCTGCTTATGTCCTGTTCTTTACATTTCTAATGGTTAACTCGATTTTGATCCAGCTCTGTACATTCACATGGGCTCCGCCTTCATTCTGCTTACACATGTCTAATATTTAACCTTATATCGATTCTACTTTCTAATTCAAAGAGAACACTATAGGTACTGAAAAACACCAGATGACTGGAAATTCTCTAACATTACTAGCCCTTGTGATAGTTTGTGGAGGATGACTATCATAGCTGGAAATGGCAGATTTTTGTAGCAGGAAACTGTTTTTTAAATGTTTTATTATTTTTTTAATGGAATATCCCCACATAGGCGTACAGAGGCCCATTATCAGCAACCATCACTCCTGTGTTCCAATGGAATGTTGTGTTAGCTAATCCAAGTTTATCATTTAAAAAAATAGTTTTCTAATGATCAATTAGCCTTTTTTAAATTATAAACTTGGATTAGCTAACACAACGTGCCATTGGAACACAGGAGTGATGGTTGCTGATAATGGGCCTCTGTACGACTATGTGGATATTCCATTTTTAAAAATCTGCCATTTCCAGCTATGATAGTCATTTATAACATTTAACAATGTCTACACTGTATTTCTGATCAATTTTATTCAACACTAATGTTTGCTTTTCTTTCGAAACAAGGATATTTCTAAGTGACCCCAAACATTTAAATGTAGTGTATGTCACCCAGTACAGCCAGAAGAGGACCGGCCACCCCTTTGAGCCTGGTTCCTCTTCGTTTCTTCCTAGGTTCCTGCTTTCTAGGGAGTTTTTCATAGCCACTGTGCTTCTACATCTGCATTGCTTGCTCTTTTGTGATTTTTAGGCTGGATTTCTGTAAAGCATTTTGTGACAACTGCTAATGTAAAAAGGTACATTTGATTGACATGGACAGTACCAGTCAAACGTTTGGACACCTACTCATTGAAGGGATTTTCTTTCTGCATTGTAGAATAATAGTGAAGACATCAAAACTGAAGTAACATATATGGAATCGTGTAGAAAAAAAAGTTTTAAACAAATTAAAATATATTTGAGATTCTTCAAAGTAGCCACCCTTTGCCTTGACAGCTTTGCAAACTCTTGGCATTCTCTCAACCAGCTTCATGAGGAAGTCACCTGGAATGCAATTTCAATTAACAGGTGTGCCTTCGTAAAAGTTATTTTGTGTAATATCTTCCCTTAATGCGTTTGAGCCAATCAGTTGTGTTGTGACAAGGTAGGAGTGGTATACAGAAGAGCCCTATTTGGTAAAAGACCAAGTCCATATTATGGAAAGAACAGCCTAAATAAGCAAAGAGAAATTACATTCTATCATTACTTTAAGACTGGAAACTCAGTCAATCCGGAACATTTCAAGAACTTTGACAGTTTCTTCAAGTGCAGTCGCAAAAAAACATCAAGCGCTATGATGAAACTGGCTTTCATGAGGACAACCACAGGAATGGAAAACCCAGAGTTACCTCTGCTACAGGGGATAAGTTCATTAGAGTTACCAGCCTCAGAAATTGCAGCCCAAATAAATGCTTCAGAGTTCAAGTAACAGACACATCAACAACAACTGTTCAGAGGAGACTGTGTGAATCAGATCTTCATGGTCGAATTGATGCAAAGAAACCACTACTAAAGCACACCAATAAGAAGAGACTTGCTTGGGCCAAGAAACACAAGCAATGGACACTAGACCTGTGAAAATCTGTCCTTTGGTCTGATGAGTCCAACTTTCAGATTTTTGCTTCCATCCGCCGTGTCTTTGTGAGACGCAGAGTAGGTGACTGGATGATCTCCGCATGTGTATTTCCTACCGTGAAGCATGGAGGAGGTGTGACGTTGTGGCGGTGCTTTGCTGGTGACACTGTCTGATTTACTTAGATATCAAGGCACATGTAACCAGCATGGCTACCACAGCATTCTGCAGCAATACGCCATTCCATCTGGTTTGGGCTTAGTGGGACTCATTTGTTTTTCAACAAAACAATGACACAACACACCTCCAGGCTGTGTAAGGGCTATTTGACCAAGAAGGAGAGTGATGGAGTGCTGCATCAGATGACCTGGCCTCCACAATCACCAGACCGTAACTCAATTGAGTTGGTTTAGGATGAGTTGGATTGCAGAGTGAAGGTAAAGCAGCCAACAATTGCTCAGCATGTGTGTGAACTTCAAGATTGTTGGAAAAACATTCCTGGTGAAGCTGGTTGAGAGAATGCCAAGCTGTCATGGCAAGGGGTGGCTACTTTGAAGAATCTAAAATACAAGCTATTTTGATTTAACACTTATTTTTTGGTTACTACATGATTCCATATGTGTTATTCCATAGTTTTGATGTTTTCACATTATTCAATGTAGAAAAGAGTAAAAATACATTTAAACCCTGGAATGAGTAGGTGTGTCCAAACGTTTGACTGGTACTGTATATATTACACCAACTGACTGGTTCTTCTGATGTTCACACAGGAGATCATGTTGAGACATTCTCTACATCCAGAGAGCAACAGCAGGAAGATCACAGAGCTAAGAGGTCTCACCACTGCCCACATTGTGAGGAGATTTTCCCAATTCTATCGAAGCTAAAAATACACCTAAAACTACATACAGGAGAGAATCTGCATTTCTGCACTGACTGTGGGAAGAATTTCACCACATCAAGGGCTATGATAGTTCACCAGAGAGTACACACAGGAGAGAAGCCTTTCTCCTGCTCTGACTGTAGGAAGAGTTTCTCTCAATCGAGCCACCTAAAACAACATGAACGTATACACACAGGAGAGAAGCCTTACTCCTGCTCTGACTGTGGAAATAGTTTCTCTGGACGGGGACATCTAAAACAACATGAACGTATACACACAGGAGAGAAGCCTTACTCCTGCTCTGACTGTTGGAAGAGTTTCTCTCACTCGAGCCACCTAAAACAACATGAACGTATACACACAGGAGAGAAGCCTTACTCCTGCTCTGACTGTGGAAAATGCTTCACACAATCGTCTCAGCTGAAAGTTCACCAGAGAACACACACAGGAGAGAAGCCTTACTTCTGCTCTGACTGTGGAAATAGTTTCTCTCACCTGGGCCACTTTAAAACACATGAACGCATACACACAGGAGAGAAGCCATACTCCTGCTCTGACTGTGGAAAATGCTTCACAACATCAACTGTGCTAAAAGTTCACCAGAGAA
The DNA here is from genome assembly GCF_021184085.1 of Oncorhynchus gorbuscha. NCBI lineage: Eukaryota > Metazoa > Chordata > Actinopteri > Salmoniformes > Salmonidae > Oncorhynchus > Oncorhynchus gorbuscha. The sequence goes on from NW_025746259.1 coordinate 91,634, forward strand.
CACACACAGGAGAGAAGCCTTGCTCCTGTTCTGACTGTGGAAAATGCTTCACAACATCAACTGAGCTAAAAGTTCACCAGAGAACACACACAGGAGAGAAGCCTTACTTCTGCTCTGACTGTAGGGCGAGTTTCTCTCAATCCAGCCACCTAAAACGACATGAACGTATACACACAGGAGAGAAGCCTTACTACTGCTCTGACTGTGGAAAATGTTTTAAATCATCAGCTGAGCTAAACGGTCATCAGAGAACACACACACGAGAGAAGCCCTTCTTCTGCTCTTACTGTGGTAAGAACTTCTCCCGATTGGCCAATGTAAAAACACACCAACGGCTACACACTTGAGAGAAGCCTCATCAGTTCTCTCACACCAGCTAAGATTTGTCACTCCACTTAATTCTCATCTCATAAAATAATTGGCAACGTTGAATTGGATCAAATGAAGAAAGTGTAGAACACTATTGTAATCATATTGTTTCTCACTGTGAGAGAACAATGCAGAGGAAAAGGAGCATTACAGAATGTCAGCCTCTCTTTACTGATCAGTGTGCATCTTGTCAGTTTTGCTGTGTTTTTTTAGCCCACGTCCATAGAGACACATACCAGCTCTACTGGTAGCACTGGTACTACCAGCAGTACCGCACCTGTTGACTGCACAAGTTGTTCTGCTTCCACGAACACATCCAATGCTAGCATCAGTAATTCCAAGTTTGTTGTTAGCCCAGCTAGCATGGACACTGACAGTTGTGAATCTGATGCAGCCGCAGAGCTTCTGCCCCTTTACCCAGGAAAGCACTGAACAACAGGTGGATGTTGGACCATCGTAGAGGTGCAAATATGGTGAGAACTACATTGATTTGGGGTTCACATATATTGGTAATAGTGCCTTTCCTCAGCCACAGTGTGTTATATCTCACAACTCAATGAAAAATCCTTAACCAGTCATTTAACCAGTCATTTGAAGAAACAAAACAGTTGACCAATTTGAAAATAGATACCATTAATAAGAAGGGGCTAGAAGCGTCTTGATGAGTTACCAAGTGGCTAGGACAGGCAAGCTCCATACTATTATGGAGGACTTAATTCTTCCTGCTTCTGTAGATATGGCTGGGGGAAAATGTTTTTAAAAATGATTCCGTTTCATGATGCATCAGTGACATGGCAGATGTTTTGAAACAATTACTGCTTCGCATACAAGCCAGTGATATCAGTGGGATGATTCAACATACGTGGCGGGCCTGGCACAGCTCCATGTCTGTTACCTTTTTGGGGGGTCAATTAAGGAAGACATCCTCTTCTACAAACCACTGGAAACCAGGACAACAGGATATCTTTTTAAAGTACTGGCCAGCTTTGTGACATCAAATGGACTTTGGTGGTCAAGATGTGTTGGTATCTGTACTGATGGCGCAAATGCCATGACAGGGAGACATAGTGAAGTGGTAACGCTCGTGCAAGCACTTACTCCCGATGCTACTTGGGTTCACTGCAGCATCCACCGAGAGGCTCTTGCTGGCAAGGGAATGCCTGACCGCTTAAAAGACGTTTTGGGGACAACAGTGAAAATTGTTGACTTTGATAACATGGACAACACACAGGTCTTTCATCATTGTATGATTTATTTTGTGTGCAAATGAACTCAAGCTTATGGTCAATGTCACATGTGATCTAGCAAAGCACCTGAGTGAGTTTTGGTGTGCAAATACACAGGTACTTTCCTGAAACGGATTACACAAACTAGATTCATTATCCCTTTCATGCCCTGCCTCCAGTCCACTTACCGATATCTGAACAAGAGAGCCTCATCAAAATTGCAACATGCGGTTCTGTGAAAATGTAATTTAATCAGAAGCTAATGCCAGATTTCTGGATTGGGCTGTGCTCAGAGGAGCCTGCCTTGGCAAATCGCGCTGTTAAGACACTGATGCCCTTTGGAACCACGTACCTATGTGAGAGTGGATTCTCAGCCCTCGCTAGCATGAAAACTAAATACAGGCACAGACTGTGTGTGGAAAAGGATTTAAGACAACTCTGCAATGTTGGGTTGTATTGGAGAGAGTATGTGCATCCTTTCAAGCAAACCCTTCTCATTAACCTGCGGTGAGTCTTTCACAATTTTCAATGAGCAAGGAAGGTTTAATATGTAAAATGGCTAAATAAAGAGCAAAATGTATTATTATTATTATTATTATTCGTGCCCTGGTCCTATAAGAGCTCTCACTTCCCACGAGCCTGGTTGTGACAAACTCACACTCATTCTTATGTTTAATAAATGTATTATGTGTGTGTGTGTGTGTGTGTGTGTGTGTGTGTGTGTGTGTGTGTGTGTGTGTGTGTGTGTGTGTGTGTGTGTGTGTGTGTGTGTGTGAGAGGCTTACAATATTTGAGAGCGCGCTGACCCTGTTGCTAAAGGGGGTACGCAGCTGGAGGTTGAATGTTTGAAGGGGTCCGGGACTATAAACATTTTGTGATCCACTGGTCTAGATCATCCCAGTTCCTGCTGTGTCATGCTGATGGGAAGACTAGGGTATGGAGGAAACCATGAGTACATGCATCCATGCCGTGTGTCAGCATTGCAGGCTGGCGGTGATGCTGTGGGGTGTGTTTTCAGGGCACACATTGGGCCCCTTGTGGAGCAACATTTTAATGCCACAGGATATCTAAACATCATTGCCAATCAGGTGCATCGCTTTGCAGCAGCAATGTATCCAGCTATGGATGTTTTCAGCAGGATTATGCCCCAAGGCTTGTCCAGGAATGGTTCCATGGGAACCATGACAGGGAATTCAGTTTACTGCAGTGGCCTGCCGAGTCACCAGATCTCAATCCAATTGTGCATCTGTGGGAGGAGATGGAAAGAGCTATTCAGAGTAGATATCCACTCCCAGCCAACCCGACACAACTGTGGGAAGCATTGGAGTCATCATGGCCCAGCATCCCTGTGGGTTTCTTTCCACACCATGTGGAGTCCATGGCCTGACGAATTGAGGCTGTTCTGAGGACAAAGGGGATTGCAACTCAATATTAGGATGGTGTTCCTAATGTTTTGTACACTCTGTGCCAAAGGAAAGTATTCAGACCCCTGGACTTTTTCCACATTTTGTTACAAAAATTCCTCAATCTACACACAATAGCGCATAATGACAAATTGAAAAGTTTTTTTTCTTTTTTTCTGGTAAATAATACATAAGTATTCATACCATTTACTATGGAGACTCATTTATACTCAGGTACATCCTGTTTCCATTAAGTATCCTTGTGATGTTTCAATAACTTGATTGGAGTCCACTTGGTAAATTCAATTCAAACAGGCACCCACCTGTCTATATAAGGTCCTACAGTTGACAGTGCATTTCAGAGCATAGTGAAGCATGGTGGTGACAGCATCATGCTGTGGGTATGTTTTTCAACGGCAGGAACTTGGAGACTAGTCAGGATCGAAGGAAAAGTTGAACGGAGCAAAGTACAGAGAGCTCAGCTCCTTGATGAAAACCTGCTCCGGACCTCACACTGGTCCACCTTCCAACAGGACAACGACCCTAAGCACACAGCTAAGACCATGTTTGCAAAACTGTTTTTGCTTTGTAATTTTGGGGTGTTGTATGGAGATTGATGAGGGAAAAATGATTTAATACAGCAATATTATAAAATGTAACGTAACAAAAGGTGGAAAAGGTCTAGGTGTTTCAATACTTTTTGAATGCACTGTATCAGATAAAGATGTTTTTTATTTTAACCTTTATTTAACTAGGCAAGTCAGTTAAGAACAACTTCTTATTTTCAATGACGGCCTAGGAACAGTGGGTTAACTGCCTGTTGAGGGGCATAACGACAGATTTGTACCTTGTCAGCTCGGGGGTTTGAACTTGCAACCAATGTGATGTTCAGTTTTCAGCATTAAGTTTCGGTGGATTATTTTTATATTACCAAACACGTTTTGTTTAATGATAAACAGGCTGTGAATTGACTAGTTAAAATTGACTATTAAATTGTCTTTTAATGCTAGATTCATTGTTTTAGAGATTGATGAATATATTTTAATAACTGTTGAAGTTAATTGATATAATGTTTGTACAATAATTTGTTCTGGGCAACATCTTCTCTTGTGTATAGTTTTAAATGAAACAAACTGTTTTAAATGATATGGTGTCTATATATGAACCAAATGTGATCCCATTCACATTCTCACAAACAAATGGCCCACACTGTGTATATACAATTGTTGACATCCGATGGTCATTCTTATGGTGGGTTGCAAGATGCAGGATCCTTCCAAGTTGAACCCACCAGAGGGGGACTGTCATGACGGTCCTGTGAGGATCAGGTTACAGTGGATCACGGGTTCTACAGAGAGATCTCTCCCTCCCGAAGAGGGGGAGAAGTATAGAGGTATTGATGGGGGGGGGGGGGGGGGGGTTATGACCTCACGCCCATCATAAATTATAATGCAACAGCCCAATCCTGTTCTCTATTGTGAGAGACTGGAATGTCTGTGTGCCTTAGGAAGAGTTTACAGCCCAAAACTACACAACATCAAATAAATGGACTTTGGGACATGTATATTTGATCAACCAAATGGTGGAAACAATGATGGATGGAATATGAAAATTAATGTCTATTTTATGATGTTCTTAAAAGTTAGTTGAGGATGTTATAATGAAAACATTAACTTGAAGAGTTTTCATACTGTATATGTGATGTTTACATTCTTTGTGTCGAGAATATGCAGATGAAAGAGGATAAAAAAGGTGATAAGACTGATTTTAGTTGTCTAAACAAGATCATAGAGAATCCTAATACCTTGTAACTAGCTACGCCCCAGGGAACCCAGAGAGTGTGCCATAAAGATGGAAACGCCCCTTTCTACTCCAGGGTATAAAACATGAGTTAAGAATTGACATATCAGACTAAGTTGACCACGCGCTGCAGCTGAGGTCTACTGCTAGTCGTGACCCCAAAACGCAACACGAGGTTGAAGACAAAGTAAATCTCTGAACAATCAAGTTTATGGTGGAGAAGCTATTCTAAGTACTGTATCTAGGAAGTTGAACTTGAGCTATTCTTTTCAAGTCACCGGTTGTCTACACGGTCCTCTTACCCACGCCGGGAGCATCGACACGCCTGATTAGCCTCCACAGAAGCTGGAAACTGACAACTAAGAGAAAGGACATTGTGACATAGTTTGGAAAATCAGAGACTTACACCTGAAGACGAATGAACAAGGCGTTGGCCAAACCTTTCCCACTAAGCGGAACTCGACCCACAAAGAGACACCCAACAGAGACTTTCAACACATAAATACATGCATTACACTTTTTAAATCGTAACAGGGTCAGTTCAGGGCAAGGTGTTAGGGCTGAAACTAAGCATAGTTTACAAATGTATCCAAGAGTTGAATTTCTCTCTTTCTCTCTGTGTGTGAAGCTCCATCTTGCATTGGTCCACTAGGGACCTGTTTCCATTTTATGAAGTTTTAACCAATAACTTAGACTGTTTGTGTATATTTATTTTATGTTATCATATAACTGGTTAGTAAATAAATAATAATCTAAATTTATGTGTTACGGAATAATTAGTGAGACCCGGGTTTGTGCAGATTTACTAATTATGCGACATTCAGAATGAGACTGAGGAAATGAATTAATTGATGGCTGCTATGAAATCTATGTAATCTTTGAGTTAATTTGCGAAACGGTTACTCATTAAACAAGCTTTTCCCGTGGTGCTCCAGGTTACTGAGTTAATTGTTACAGAATTAATTTAATCACGTAATAATAAACAGCTAATTATTCGATAAATAGCATGTCATCACATTGACAATAACGTTGCGACATATTGATGCCCCCTTGCGAGGAATCTAAAATAAAACTAGGCCTCACTGTTGAATTCAGTACATAGGAATTGTGTAGCAAGTTACTCACACCAATCATGATTATTGTTGAGAGTGGTGTTTGTGGTTTTTCTTTTTCACCCAGATACTAGTGTAGCGAGATTGACTCGTGTTGTATATCTGACACACATCAGTGTGTAGGGGATTTACTGAATGCTATGAGCTGGGGCATATGTACCAGACGATGCAGGCATTCTGAGAAAAATACTAGTTGGGCCCAATGTAGTGTTATTTCTGCCTATTGCGTTCAGAAGCGAGTAGACTTGGTCATAATTAATTTCTCGAGCATGGACACAGGGCCGTTTAAAATTTGGATAGATATTGGCTTGACCAAGTTAGTAATTATCTCTGTCTCGTGTTTTCATTGGTGTGAGTCAACCAACCGTGTGTTTGTGTTTTCCTCATGTTCCGGTTAATCGCAAAAATATTGCTGAAAGGTTGAACGTGAGACGTCACTTAGTAAACCCGTTGTCTTGTTGGAGCGGAGTCTGACTTTCCAGCACAAGTGAAGCTAAGCATTGTACCAAATGCTAAGCTAACAAGGGGGAGCAGCCGTTTTTTGTTTCCCCCTCTGTTCAAAGTGAAATCCCGTGCCGTGCGGGAATCCCATGTGATTTCAGCTTGTGCTATCAGTGACCTCTGGTGGTGATGAATCGCCAGTAATTGTTTTAAATATCTCCGGTTACACGGCACGATATGATTTTCAACTTTCCACATAAACTTAGATGAACCTCTTGAAACTAGGGGGCACTATTTTCATTTTTGGAAAAAATAACGTTCCCAAAGTAAACGGGCTATTTTGTCAGGACAAGATGCTAGAATATGCATATAATTGACAGCTTAGGATAGAAAACACTCTAAAGTTTCCAAAACTGTAAAAATATTGTCTGTGAGTATAACAGACCTGATATTGCAGGCGAAAGCCTGAGAAAAATCCAATCAGGAAGGGACTCTTATTTAGAAAGCTCTGCGTTCCTATGCGTCCCTATTGAGCAGTGAATGAGATATCAACCTGATTCCATTTTCTATGGCTTCCCTACTGTGACTAGTGTAACAATACATAGTTTCAGGCTTTTATTTTGAAAAATGAGCCTGAACGACAACATTGCGTCAGTGGTCAGCAGGAGGCTCTCAGTGTTTTGTGCGTAAAAGAGAAATGCGGCCATTGTTTCTCTCTTTCCTACTAAGAAGCCACCTGTCCCGGTTGATATGTTATCAAATAGATATTTGAAAAACACTCTTAGGTATCATCCTGACCAATTTGCCCTCTAAATACACCTATGCTGTCTTCAACCTGGGTCTCAGCGATCATTTCCTCATTGCCTGCGTGCGTAATGGGTCCGCTGTCAAACGACCACCTCTCATCACTGTCAAACGCTCCCTAAAACACTTCAGCGAGCAGGCCTTTCTAAAAGACCTGGCCCGGGTATCCTGGAAGGATATTGACCTCATCCCGTCAGTAGAGGATGCCTGGTTGCTCTTTGAATGTGCTTTCCTCTCCGTCTTAAATAAGCATGCGCCATTCAAAAAATGTAGAACTAAGAACAGATATTGCCCTTGGTTCACCCCAGACTTGATTGCCCTTGACCAGCACATAAACATCCTGTGGTGTTCTGCATTAGCATTGAATAACCACCCCGATATGCAACTTTTCAGGGAAGTCAGGAACCAATATACAGGAGTCAGATTAGGCTACAGGTAAAACAAATGTAAAAAAAACATGGCTGTTGTTGACAAGCATATTCAGTTAATATTCATATTATTCATATTTAATTCAGTGATTGAAATGATGAGCCCATCCCACAGTAGCCTATTCCAGCAGGCTATTGGGAAACAAGCACTTCTTATTGAGGATTTGCCTCGCTTTCATGTTGAATAAATTAGTCTGGAAATTTGAAGTAAGCAAGCTGCTAAATCGTTCAGTTTACATCTTGCCTACATCTTGTCTAGGCTACTGTAGACAATCTGAAATGATATGTAGGTCTATCTGCCTTTATCCAAGCAAACTATGGCAAAATGTAATTAGAAACGTAAACCCAGCTTTTAGTCTGTTGCCTATGTCTATTGAAATGACAAGTCAGTTTCGCAAATGGGTCATTTATAATGTCGTACAATCTGGCACATAATAACAGCACAATTTCCATAAATTTGCCTAACATTCGTTTTTTTAATGTTCATCCAAATGTTTCTTGCTCAGAGATTTCGAAATCCAGCTTTCATCACTCAAACTCTCCTGTCGGATTTATCTATAGCTATGCACATGCGCAAAGGCAATTTATTTACAAAAATAAACCTGATTCAAGCCCTGAATGCTGATTGGCTGAACGCCGTAGCATATCAGACCATACACCAGGGGTATGACAAAACATTCCTTTTTACTGTTCTAATTACGTTGGTAACCCGTTTATAATAGCAATAAGACACCCTTGGGGTTTGTGGTATATGGCCAGGCACTCCGCGTTGCGCTTAGAACAGCCCTTAGCCGTGGTATGTTGCCCATATACCATAGCCCCTTGTGCCTCGTTGCTTAATCAAGTCGACATTCATTGATATAAAATTATCTGGTGAGTTTAATAAAGGTGTAATGTAAAGGTCGTATAATATGTGTTATATCTGGAGTTTCCTCGGACAATGAGGTTAATATTCTTAAGCAGAATATTCCTGGAGTGTTTGGATGACTAAACCGTGTGTAGATGGAAAGGAGGAAAGTCAATCGGTTTTACTGACGCTGGAAGAAGAGTACCAACCTACTTATCTTTTTGGTATTTATTAGGATCCCCATTAGCTGCTGCAAAAGCATCAGAGTTGTTCACTTCTTTCATTAACTTCTCAAACCTCGGCTTGGTCTGATTTCAAGTCTTCTCGCAAGTCTCGCGTTGTTGCGTCTCTTGGTTAGGAACTCTATGGCTGTAGTGGGAACAGGAAGTTCCGGCCAGGGCCGCATCTTTCTTCATAACAAAGAAAGTGGCAGAATTGTGCAGTAGAGACGATTACTTTTGTCTCCTTTTCAAATGGATTGATACAGGTATGTACGTTTAAATATAACGTTTAAACTTTGCAATATCGAAAGAACATGTCATAAAAAAACGTTAAGGTATTATCACGTTTAGTTGAGGTTTTATTTTTGTGTCAAACTGGGTGAGTGAAGAACGGGATAAAAATAATGTACAATTCACATAACGTTAGCTAGTTAGAAACGTTGAGCTTGCCTGAGTGGATGTACATAATTTCGTCAATTTAATTTAATAAATAATCAATTTATTTGAGATGTCGGAGTTTGTTTTACATGTCGTTATTGGTTTTGTGTCAAATGAGCTGGAAAAACGGCGAGCTGGGAAAATGGTGGTGCTCACTCTGTCTGCGTCAAAGAGAGACAATTTCACGGTTGCACTACTGTTTTGAAGCTGAATGTGATGATGATCAGTTTTCTACATATGTAGTAATATTCAGACACATTCAGTTTCCACCTTGATTCCACCTTGATCTATAATTGTTACTGGTGTGAACGGGAATTAAATAATACATTGAAGAGAAGATTATTCGGGAGAATCAAATGTGTCACATGCCGAATACAACAAGCGTTGAACTTAGGGAGGATCAATGCAAATAGTTCAGGTAGCCTTTTGATGAATTGTTCAGCAGTGTTATGGCTTAGGGGTTAAAGCTGTTAAGGAGCCTTTTTGACCTAGACTTGGCGCTCCGGTACCGCATGCTGTGAAAATGGTACATAGAGCTACCTAAATACAAACTGCAACCTTGTACTAAATGGTTTTTGTCATTTATGTGAATTTGGGAAATCTACTATAGATTAAGTGCATTTACGTTATGTAGCCTAATTTATAGTGTGTACTCGTCAAATGTGAATTAGTGTTTTGCTGTCAATGCTTAGCTACCAGAACTGTTGAAATTATAGAGAATAAAGAATGTACCTGAACTGCCAAGACAATAACTTTTGTGTCCGTGTCTCTTTATTACTACAGGCCGACTCAGATTAAGTCTAAGGCCGGTAACATCAACAGTGAGGACAAACCCAGCCTGCCTCTCTCCTTCCACACTGAGTCCAAACCTAAAACCTACAGTCACTGGGTCCTGATTGTGACAGTGGAGCCCAGTTTGCTCTGCAGGATCCAGAGATGGCATCAGTGAAGCTGGAAGACTGCAGTCAAACACTGGAGCTGAATGTCAACATTAAAGATGAAGAAGAGGAGGAGAAGATTGGGAAATCTGTTTCTCATGGTAAGAGCAGGTTCTATCTAACTAAGTTTGTTATTCATTCCAACTTCCCACTGTGCATGAGAAGTTGCAGTAGAACTGTTTCATGATGAACTGTTTCATGATGAACTGTTTCATGATGAACTGTTTCATGATGAACTGTTTCAATGAGAAGCTAGATGTCTGTCCTGTGTAGCTCAGTTGGTAGATCATGGTCCTCTCATCGCCAGGGTTGTGGGTTCGATTCCCATGGGGAACAGTATGAAAAAAGTATTGTAAATTTGTAATACGAGATAAAGAACATTGTTTTCTTCATGACCTCTTTCACATAATTATGTAGTTTACGGTAGTACCCAGTCATCTGGTGTTTGTTACAAGAACACAACGAGAAGAGACCGGAGTCTTGTGAGTCACTCGCTGTCGTGCAGCATGCGCCAGGTGATCTAATTACAGTATGGAATTCACAACTAAATGTTTGCCAGCTAGATATCTTAAACCTATTAAGTTAAGTCTACAATGTGCTAAATGCTCTGCATTTGCCCATTTTGTTTGCTAATTTAGTAGCTAGTTAGCTACCTAGCTAAGTGGTTAGTTTCTTCTAAAATCAAGCATTTGGTAACAGCAGAGAATGCCCTCCTGGATCAAGAGCCCTGCAGGCTAATATTCATTTGGGGGTGCAGTAAAATCAGTCATGTTTTTGAGTTACCTGTATATTTGTATAGTTTGTCAGATACTGTACAAAATGTTTGCAACGCGCTCATTAGCATTTAGTTTTCTCTATGAAGATTCCTTAGTACTTGTTAGTATTTTGATAGCATTCTGCTAAGTGACTTTTTAAATGGGTGTAGTCAACTTGTGCTCTAGGTAATAAATAAAACACATCGCATTCATAAATTTGCCCATTTAGATAATTTTTCATTATGAAACTTACCGCTACTAGTTTCCCAAAACAGAGGTCTGAGCCAGTAACGTGTGTCAAACGGTGGCTATAAAATATATTTTGATTTAACACTTTTTGGTTACTACATGATTCCATATGTGTTGTTTCATAGTTTTGATGTCTTCACTATTATTCTACAATGTAGAAAATATGAAAAATAAAGAAACCCTTGAATGACTAGGTGTTCTAAAACTTTTTACCGGTAGTGTATATCTGCAGAAATAAGACCGGTCCTGCTTGTGTTGCCTGTTTGTTTAATAGCCTACTGATTCCGTGAGCACAAAGCCTCACGCAACATGTCAGAAAAACTATTTAAAAAATTCTGCTGTTTTTTAAATATCTTTGCAATGCTGTAATGAAGGCTTATCCAAACGATTCAACAGACTTGGTTATGCATATAATTTATTTAGTGTTGTTTACATTGTTCCAAATAGTCAGAACTTTATTGTTGTTCTCGAACAGCACCTATTTGGAACACCCAATATGCACTCAGTGTTTGCTCCTCACCTTCTTTTTCTTGATCTCCAGTGTTTTCCACAACTAGTCACATTTATTCCACACATCTGACTTCCCCTTTACCTACTGAGCAACCAGTAAACATTCTCCCATTTTCAAGTTCGTCATGTCCTCTGCATTCATTTTGCTATTACGGTGTTCTTAATTTGTTATAACCAATTTATTGCTGTGATTACGATATAGGTTAGGCCCTATTGGTCAGGTGCATGCAATGTATACATGTGTCACAAAGAGAGGAAAAGTTGAGGGAATAGAGAATGTTTTTCCATAACATATGAGGGATTTCAGCAACAGAACTTTCCAGTCAGAAATGGCTGTGGCAGCTTCAGTACAGTGGACAGCATGATGAACACTTGATGTTCTGTGGTGGTCGCTGCAGCAGGGAAGAGAGAGACAACGGGTGCTAGTCTTTTACAAAAAAAAAGTCTGAGCACAATCGTATCAATTGCGGTCGAACTACCTCTAGTCATTTGTGTGTCTTAGTTTAAGAGCAGTTTGATTAAATAATTATCAGACAAGCTCAGTGCATGTGGTTGATTTGATTAAAACGTGTCTATACAGTGCCTTGCGAAAGTATTCGGCCCCCTTGAACTTTGCGACCTTTTGCCACATTTCAGGCTTCAAACATAAAGATATAAAACTGTATTTTTTGTGAAGAATCAACAACAAGTGGGACACAATCATGAAGTGGAACGACATTTATTGGATATTTCAAACTTTTTTAATAAATCAAAAACTGAAAAATTGGGCGTGCAAAATTATTCAGCCCCCTTAAGTTAATACTTTGTAGCGCCACCTTTTGCTGCGATTACAGCTGTACGTCGCTTGGGGTATCTATCAGTTTTGCATATCGAGAGACTGAAATTTTTGCCCATTCCTCCTTGCAAAACAGCTCGAGCTCAGTGAGGTTGGATGGAGAGCATTTGTGAACAGCAGTTTTCAGTTCTTTCCACAGATTCTCGATTGGATTCAGGTCTGGACTTTGACTTGGCCATTCTAACACCTGGATATGTTTATTTTTTAACCATTCCATTGTAGATTTTGCTTTATGTTTTGGATCATTGTCTTGTTGGAAGACAAATCTCCATCCCAGTCTCAGGTCGTTTGCAGACTCCATCAGGTTTTCTTCCAGAATGGTCCTGTATTTGGCTCCATCCATCTTCCCATCAATTTTAACCATCTTCCCTGTCCCTGCTGAAGAAAAGCAGGCCCAAACCATGATGCTGCCACCACTATGTTTGACAGTGGGGATGGTGTGTTCAGGGTGATGAGCTGTGTTGCTTTTACGCCAAACATAACGTTTTGCATTGTTGCCAAAAAGTTCATTTTGGTTTCATCTGACCAAAACACCTTCTTCCACATGTTTTGTGTGTCTCCCAGGTGGCCTGTGGCAAACTTTAAACGACACTTTTTATGGATATCTTTAAGAAATGGCTTTCTTCTTGCCACTCTTCCATAAAGGCCAGATTTGTGCAATATACGACTGATTGTTGTCCTATGGACAGAGTCTCCCTCCTCAGCTGTAGATCTCTGCAGTTCATCCAGAGTGATCATGGGCCTCTTGGCTGCATCTCTGATCAGTCTTCTCCTTGTATGAGCTGAAAGTTTAGAGGGACGGCCAGGTCTTGGTAGATTTGCAGTGGTCTGATACTCCTTCCATTTCAATATTATCGCTTGCACAGTGCTCCTTGGGATGTTTAAAGCTTGGGAAATATTTTTGTATCCAAATCCGGCATTAAACTTCTTCACAACAGTATCTCGGACCTGCCTGGTGTGTTCCTTGTTCTTCATGATGCTCTCTGCGCTTTTAACCAACCTCTGAGACTATCACAGTGCAGGTGCATTTATACGGAGACTTGATTACACACAGGTGTATTGTATTTATCATCATTAGTCATTTAGGTTAACATTGGATCATTCAGAGATCCTCACTGAACTTCTAGAGAGAGTTTGCTGCACTGAAAGTAAAGAGGCTGAATAGTTTTGCACGCCCAATTTTTCAGTTTTTGATTTGTTAAAAAAGTTTGAAATATCCAATAAATGTCGTTCCACTTCATGATTGTGTCCCACTTGTTGATTCTTCACAAAAAAAAAATAGTTTTATGTCTTTATGTTTGAAGCCTGAAATGTGGCAAAAGGTCGCAAAGTTCAAGGGGGCCGAATACTTTCGCAAGGCACTGTATATGGAGAAATAGATGGTACATTTTTTTTCGACCAATCGATTGGTGGAAAGAACAGACTACTCTTGGTGCCCTAATGGACTGTACAAGGTGTGTTTTGATATGTATTTTTATTTCACCTTTATTTAACCAGGTAGGCTAGTTGAGAACAAGTTCTCATTTACAACTGCGACCTGGCCAAGATAAAGCACAGCAGTGCGACACAAACAACAACACAGAGTTACACATGGAATAAACATGAGTACAGTCAACACAATAGAAGAAAATAAAGTGTATATACAGTGTGCAAATGGCGTGAGGAGGTAAGACAATAAATAGGCAAATTAACACTGGAGTGATAGATGAGCAGGTGATGATGTGCAAGTAGAAATACTGGTGTGCAAAAGGGCAGAAAAGTAAATAAAAACAATATGGGGATGAGGTAGGTAGATTGGGTGGGTTATTTACAGATGGACTATGTACAGCTGCAGCGATCGGTTAGCTGCTCAGATAGCTGATGTTTAAAGTTAGTGAGGGAAATATAAGTTCTAGACACAAACCGGTGCACCAGGCACCTACGATCATACCCTGTTCAAAGGCACTTAAATCTGTTTTCTTGCCCATTCACCCTCTAAATGGCAGACATTCGATCCAAATTATCTTAAGCCTTAAGAATCTGTCTCCTTCGCTTCATGTATACCGATTAGCTGTCACCGGGTCAGTCTGTCATGGAAAGAGCATGTGCTCATAATATTTTGTACCACTGACTTTTTCTTCTGATGCTGTTCACACAGGTCACATTGAGACATCCTCTACATCCAGAGAGCAGAAGCAGGGAGATCACAGAGCTAAGAGGTTTCACCACTGCCCACATTGTGAGGAGATTTTCCCATATCTATCAAAGCTAAAAATACACCTAAAAACACACACAGGAGAAAATCTATATTCCTGTGCTGACTGTGGGAAAAGATTCACAACATCACATTCTCTGACAGTTCATCAGAGAGTGCACACAGGTGAGAAGCCTTACTCCTGCTCTGCCTGTGGGGGGAGATTCTCTCGAAGGAGCCACTTAAAGAGACACCAACATATACACACAGGAGAGAAGCCTTACTCTTGCTCTGACTGTGGAAAATGCTTCGCAACATCATCTGACCTAACAGTTCACCAGAGAACACACACAGGAGAGAAGCCTTTTTCCTGCTCTGACTGTGGGGGGAGATTCTCTCAACTTAGCAGTTTAAAAAACACCAACATATACACACAGGAGAGAAGCCTTACTTCTGCTCAGACTGTGGGAAGAGTTTCTCGCTATTGGATACCTTAAAAGCACATGCACGTATACATACAGGAGAAAAGCCTTACTCTTGCTCTGACTGTGGGAAGAGATTCTCTCAACGGAGCAACTTAAAAATACACCAACGTTTGCATACAGGAGAAAAGCCTTATTCCTGCTCGGACTGTGAAAAGAGTTTTTCCCAATTAGATAAGTTAAATAGTCACCAGCGAATACATACAGGGGAGAAGCCTTACTTCTGCTCTGACTGTGGGACTTGTTTCAGCCAAATTGATACGTTAAAATGTCACCAGCGAATACATACAGGAGAGAAGCCTTACTCTTGCTCTGACTGTGGGCAGAGTTTCTCTCAACACAGCAGCTTAAAGAAACACCAACGTATACACACAGGAGAGAAGCCTTACTCCTGCTCTGAATGTGGGACTAGTTTCTCTCTACAGGACAGCTTGAAATCACACCAACGTATACACACAGGAGAGAAGCCTTACTTCTGCTCTGACTGTGGAAAGAATTTCTCTCGACACAGCAGCTTAAAGAAACACCAGCGTATACACACAGGAGAGAAGCCTTACATCTGCTTTGAATGTGGGAAGAGTTTTACAACATCAAGTGCTCTGACAGTTCATCAGAGAGTGCACACAGGAGAGAAACCATACTCCTGCTCTGACTGCGGGGGAAGTTACTCTCGACTGGGAAACTTAGAAACACACCATCGTACACATACGGGAGAGAAGCCTTACTCTTGTTCTGACTGTGGTAAATGCTTCACAACATCAAGTGCTCTGACTGTTCATCAGAAAACACACACAGGAGAGAAGCACACCAACGGATACACACAAGCCAAGAGTTTTGCAGATTAAAATCTTACGTTTTCGGTGGATTGACAATGGACCCGTATTAAAGTATCCTTTTTTGGTAACAGTTCTCTCAAACCAGCTATGATTAAAGTCACTCCATCACTTAATTCTCATTAAAGAAGTGGTAAGTGAATTGGATCAAATGAAGAAAGTGTAGAACACTATTGTAATCCTATTGTTTCTCACTGTGAGAGAACTGTGCAGAGGAAAAGGAGCATTACAGAATGTTAGCCTCTCTTTACTGATCAGTGTGCACCTTGTCAGTTTTGGTGTTTTGTTAGCGTCTACTGCAAAGATATTTAGATGACCTTGGATTGGCCCTTAGTGTTGAATAACCTCTTAGGTTTCTCTTGTTGAAACAATGGAGTCTGATGGTTGACTGGATAGTACTGCTTCCCTCTGTAGTTTTCTGTGGGAATGAGCAAGTACACACAGCATGTATGAGATAGAGATGGTGTGATGATCAGTTTTCAGCATATATATATATATAGAGAGGGAGAGAGGAGCACAGTTAGCTCTGGATAACATGACAACAGACTAACCAGCTAGGGTGAGTAAAATGGTCAGTTGGGTGTCCTCTCATTTGTGTCTGGATGTAGCTAGCAAGCAAGCCAATTTTAGCCAGTTAGCTGTGGACGATGCTGAATGGGCAAAGAAGAGCTCTCCAGTAGGTACCAAAATATTCAAAGGCCATTTTCTCAGAAGTGAGGTTACAAGTATCAAGTTAATGGCCGAGCTGGTCGCCCGGCCAAACTGAGATATTGGGGGAGAAGGACCTTTGTCAGGGAGGTGACCAAGAACCCAATGGTCACTCTGACAAAGCTCCAGAGTTCCTCTGTGGAGATGGGAGAACCTTCCGGAAGGACAACCATCTCTACAGCACTTTGCCAATCAGCACATGACTTCCCACTTGGAGTTTGCCAAAAGGCACCTAAAGGACTCTGACCATGACAAACAAGATTCTCTGGTCTGAATAAACCAAGATTGAACTCTTTGGCCTGAATGCCAAGTTTCACATCTGGAGGAAACCTGGCACCAGCCCTACGGTGAAGCGTGGTGGAAGCAGCATCGTGCTGTGAGGATGTTTTTCAACCGCAGAGACTGGGAGACTAGTCAGGATCGAGGGAAAGATGAACAGAGATCCTTGATGAAACCTGCTTCAGAACGCTCAGGACCTCCGTCTGGGGCGAAGAATCACCTTCCAACAGGACAACACAGGGATGGCTTCAGAACAAGTCTCAATGTCCTTGAGTGGCCCAGCCAGAGCCCGGACTTGAACCCGATCGAACATCTCTGGAGAGACCTGAAATGAGCTGTGCTGCGACGCTCCCCATCCAACCTGACAGAGATTGAGAGGATCTGCAGATAAGAATGGGAGAAACTCACCAAATACAGGTGTGCCAAGCTTGAAGTGTTCAACAGAGTAAAGGGTCTTAATGTATTTAAGTTTTTTTTTTTTTTTGCAAATATTTATAAAGACCCGTTTTTGCTTTGTCATTATGGGGTATTGTGTGTAGATTACGTAACGCAACAAAATGTGGGAAAAAGTCTAGGTATCTGAATACTTTCCGTGTGTGTGTGTGTGTGTGTGTGTGTGTGTGTGTGTGTGTGTGTGTGTGTGTGTGTGTGTGTGTGTGTGTGTGTGAGTGTGATGCGGTAGCCTACCTTGTTCAGTTAATAAAGTCAACGCAGTATTAAGATGATTAATAATGGGTTATGCATAATAAGCTAATAGCCTCTGTCTCTTGTGCAATACTCACCTGTGATCTGCTGGCCTTTCCTTAAACCCTCCTTAGCTCTTGGACTCACATTTGTTCCTCTAATAGATTATTGGAAGAGATGATCTTTTTCTGAATATTAATTACAGCTGCCAATAGAACTATATATATATATATATATATATGCCATTTAGCAGACGCTTTTATCCAAAGCGACTTACAGTCATGTGTGCATACATTCTACGTATGGGTGGTCCCGGGGATCGAACCCACTACCCTGGCGTTACAAGCGCCATGCTCTACCAACTGAGCTACAGAAGGACCACAACTCACGGGTAGTTTGAAAGAGCCATCGCTCAATGGTGGTAGAATGTATAGAAGTTATTGATTCACACCCATAACCATTCAATCTTCGTGAAGAGAAAGCCGTCTGCATCTTATTGTAGTCCTATATTATCTTATTGTAGTCCTGCATCTTATTGTAGTCCTATATTATCTTATTGTAGTCCTATATTATTGTAGTCCTATATTATCTTATTGTAGTCCTATATTATTGTAGTCCTATATTATCTTATTGTAGTCCTATATTATTGTAGTCCTATATTATCTTATTGTAGTCCTATATTATCTTATTGTAGTCCTATATTATTGTAGTCCTATATTATTGTAGTCCTATATTATTGTAGTCCTATATTATTGTAGTCCTATATTATTGTAGTCCTATATTATTGTAGTCCTATATTATTGTAGTCCTATATTATTGTAGTCCTATATTATCTTATTGTAGTCGTATATTATCTTATTGTAGTCCTATGTTATCTTATTGTAGTCCTATATTATCTTATTGTAGTCCTATGTTATTGTAGTCCTGCATCTTATTGTAGTCCTATTATCTTATTGTAGTCCTATATTATCTTATTGTAGTCGTATATTATCTTATTGTAGTCCTATATTATCTTATTGTAGTCCTATATTATCTTATTGTAGTCCTATATTATCTTATTGTAGTCCTGTATCTTATTGTAGTCCTGTATCTTATTGTAGTCCTATATCTTATTGTAGTCCTATATTATCTTATTGTAGTCGTATATTATCTTATTGTAGTCCTATATTATATTATTGTAGTCCTATATTATCTTATTGTAGTCCTATGTTATCTTATTGTAGTCCTATATTATCTTATTGTAGTCCTATGTTATTGTAGTCCTGCATCTTATTGTAGTCCTATATTATCTTATTGTAGTCGTATATTATCTTATTGTAGTCCTATATTATATTATTGTAGTCCTATATTATCTTATTGTAGTCCTATGTTATCTTATTGTAGTCCTATATTATCTTATTGTAGTCCTATGTTATTGTAGTCCTGCATCTTATTGTAGTCCTATATTATCTTATTGTAGTCCTGTATCTTATTGTAGTCCTGTATCTTATTGTAGTCGTATATTATCTTATTGTAGTCCTATGTTATCTTATTGTAGTCCTATATTATCTTATTGTAGTCCTATGTTATTGTAGTCCTGCATCTTATTGTAGTCCTATATTATCTTATTGTAGTCGTATATTATCTTATTGTAGTCCTATATTATCTTATTGTAGTCCTATATTATCTTATTGTAGTCGTATATTATCTTATTGTAGTCCTATGTTATCTTATTGTAGTCCTATATTATCTTATTGTAGTCCTATATTATGTTATTGTAGTCCTGCATCTTATTGTAGTCCTATTATCTTATTGTAGTCCTATATTATCTTATTGTAGTCCTATATTATCTTATTGTAGTCCTATATTATCTTATTGTAGTCCTATATTATCTTATTGTAGTCCTATATTATCTTATTGTAGTCCTGTATCTTATTGTAGTCCTGTATCTTATTGTAGTCCTGTATCTTATTGTAGTCCTATATTATCTTATTGTAGTCCTATATTATCTTATTGTAGTCGTATATTATCTTATTGTAGTCCTATGTTATCTTATTGTAGTCCTATATTATCTTATTGTAGTCCTATGTTATTGTAGTCCTGCATCTTATTGTAGTCCTATTATCTTATTGTAGTCCTATATTATCTTATTGTAGTCGTATATTATCTTATTGTAGTCCTATATTATCTTATTGTAGTCCTATATTATCTTATTGTAGTCCTATATTATCTTATTGTAGTCCTGTATCTTATTGTAGTCCTGTATCTTATTGTAGTCGTATATTATCTTATTGTAGTCGTATATTATCTTATTGTAGTCGTATATTATCTTATTGTAGTCGTATATTATCTTATTGTAGTCGTATATTATCTTATTGTAGTCGTATATTATCTTATTGTAGTCCTATATTATCTTATTGTAGTCCTATTATCTTATTGTAGTCCTGTATCTTATTGTAGTCCTATATTATCTTATTGTAGTCCTATATTATCTTATTGTAGTCCTATATTATCTTATTGTAGTCCTATGTTATTGTAGTCCTATATTATCTTATTGTAGTCCTATTATTGTAGTCCTATATCATATTGTAGTCCTATATCTTATTGTAGTCCTATTATTGTAGTCCTATATTATATTATTGTAGTCCTATATTATTGTAGTCCTATATTATCATATTGTAGTCCTATATCATATTGTAGTCCTATATCATATTGTAGTCCTATGTTATTGTAGTCCTATATTATTGTAGTCCTATTATTGTAGTCCTATGTTATTGTAGTCCTATATTATATTATTGTAGTCCTATATTATTGTAGTCCTATATTATCATATTGTAGTCCTATATTATCATATTGTAGACCTATATTATTGTAGTCCTATATTATCATATTGTAGTCCTCTATTATTCAAGCATGTCATTACAATAATAAAGATGAGGACAACAGGACTTATTTAACTGTTGAAAGTCAGGAAGGAATGAAGCAACCATAGAAAAAGGAGTTAGACTAATAACATTAGGGGAAATATTATGAATCCATATGCATCCGCCTACTAATTATACAAATGTAAAATAGGCTCTATTTTATTTCAAAATTATTATCACATTTTCTAGCTTATAATTGTAACTTTGTAGGCCGCATGTCCTGCACCAGATTTGCATGTTCCCTCCACAGTTCATGGAATGAAAGAGGTGAGTAATTCCAGTCCAGATAATACAATATAATACAGTCCACACTCAAAGATTAGCCTACTGGAGCTAGTTTAATGTATTTACCCAAAAGAGCATCGCTGCATCGATGGGCTTTTATGTTTTTCTGTGTGCAATGTGCGGTAGCCTATATATTATAGGCTATGTATTGGATAATGGCACAATCATTTGGGGCCCACTCCAACGACACTAACCACAGTCCTATCTCACACACCTCACGCTGCTTTGCACTCAGCAATACCAGGAAGAGGAACAGACTTGGGTCATCTTATCAATTGAGACTGATTATCTTAGAGGGGGTGAGTGGTGACTCGGCCTAGTTGGAAGGTATAATAATGTACTTGTATTTGCTATAATAATGTACTTGTATTTGCTATAATAATGTACTTGTATTTGCTATAATAATGTACTTGTATTTGCTATAATAATGTACTTGTATTTGCATCTGAATCGTCCAGCGGGTTGAATAAATCTGGTTTGTGCTTTTTACTAGTTGTCCGTCTGTTTCTACTCTGTTCGTTCAGAACTTAACAATCATTTCATTGAGACTTCACTTGGTACACTTGATATTGCTCATCCAGCAGAGAATCAGGGATAAGAGGCATCAGGATATAATAAGTAACTAATTCTCAAACCCTGAGTAATATGACATTTAATTGATTCCAAATGACATGACCCTCCCCTGAAATAAACGTACAAATGTCTATAAACCCATTTTTCTCCAGGTAACAATTGTAAATTTCAATCTCTCCCTAGGCGACTTTTGTTTTAATGATATACATACTTTGAAACTCTTTATTGAATTGTCTTTTAAAACTAGATGTATTATTTTTGCCATTGATGAATAATGTATTTGGATAACTGCATTGATCCGCTAATGACAAATTCATATTCTACATTCATTTGTGCTGCTCAGTCAATGGGTTATCTATACAGAAAAGGTTTTAGTTTAATTCATAGCATGCTAAACCATTTAAATGTCTATCTACCCCAATACATGTCACTATACCTCTACATGCCAATTAGCTAGCCTCCTTTCATATTTAAATCAAAGTGAAATAAAACAAAAAAATATTATTTTAAAGTGTTTTTTATGGTGCCAAAGTCCAGGGACAATATTACTACCACAATTCAAGTATGACCCACTTACTATTGGGGAATGGAACCAGAGAGGAAGCTTGTTACCCTTTCCCTGCCTCGTTATTCAGAGTGGAAGAGCTGTGAGCTCTCCTGTGATGGCCCACATCTATCACCTTTCCTATTGTGTTAGTAAACACCACAGCATTGTAGGAAGCCATTGTTCAAAATGTGTTCATACGTAATATTACAATGAGAGGGGGTGTGGCCTGCACAGGGGAGGACCAGGAGGTTGAGCTCAGACTTCTTTTTGGACTAGCATCCTATCCAGAGGTTCCAGATCACCATCGAGTACAAACCCAGTCTGCCTCTCTCCTTCCACACTGAGTACAAACCTACAGTCACTGGGTCCTGATTGTGACAGTGGAGCCCAGTTTGCTCTGCAGGAATCAGAGATGACATCAGTGAAGCTGGAAGACTGCAGTCAAACACTGGAGCTGAATGTCAACATTAAAGATGAAGAAGAGGAGGAGAAGATTGGGACATCTGTTTCTCATGGTAAAACCAGGTTCTAGATATAAATGCTATTGATAAATTAGACCACCATAAGTTATGATCCAGTCTATTGCTGATTGAATTCTGACAGTACACATCCACGAAGAACTTCCGACTGCACTAATGTAGTTATGAAAGTTCAATCAGTAAGGCTGGTCTGAATGGATCGTCACTTCATTCATCTAGTAAACTCTATAGTGCAGTTCCGTGGATACAGATTGAGCCTAATCCTTGAATAAATTGCACATTTAAACTGTAATAACTGAAATGGTTTATCTCAGACACGGTTTAAAATGGTCTCCGACTTGTCCTAGTCTAGAGTTTAAAAGTCTGATTTCCAGAAGGATGATTAGAGTTCATCTAAATTCAGCAAAAAAAGAAACATCCCTTTTTCAGGACCTGGATTTCCAAGATAATTCCTAAAAATCCAAATAATTTCCCAGATCTTCATTTTAAAGGGTTTAAACACTGTTTCCCAGGCTTGTTCAATGAGCCATAAACACTTGAACATGCACCTGTTAAAGACACGAACAGCTTACAGACTGTAGGCAATAAAGGTCACAGTTATGAAAACCTAGGAGACAAAAGAGACCTTTCTACTGACTCTGAAAAACACCAAAACAAAGATGCCCAGGGTCCTTGATCACTTGCATGAACATGCCAGGGCAATAAATTGCAATATCCGTACTGTGAGATGCCTAAGACGGCGCCACAGGGAGACAAGATGAACATCGTCCTCGCAGTGACAGACCACATGTAACAACACCTGCACAGGACCGGTACATCCAAACATCACACCTGCGGGACAGGTAGAGGATGGAAACAACAACTGCCCGAGTTACACCAGGAATGCGCAATTCCTCCATCAGTGCTCAGACTGTCCGCAATAGGCTTCGAGAGGCTGGACTGAGGGCTTGTAGGCCTGTTGTAAGGCAGGTCCTCACCAGACATCATCGGCAACAACGTCGCCTATGGGCACAAACCCACTGTCCCTGGACCAGACAGGACTGGCAAAAAGTGCTCTTCACTGACGAGTCGCAGTTTTGTCTCACCAGGGGTGATGGTCGGATTCACGTTTATCATCGAAGGAATGAGCGTTACACCGAGGCCTGTACTCTGGAGCGGGATCGATTTGGAGGTGGAGGTGGATGGTCCGTCATGGTCTGGGGTGGTGTGTCACAGCATCATCGGACTTAGCTTGTTGTCATTGCAGGCAATCTCAACGCTGTGCGTTACAGGAAAGACATCCTCCTTCCTTATGTGGTACCCTTCCTGCAGCCTCATCCTGACATGACCCTCCAGCATGACTGTTACGGATACAGTTATCCTGTGTGTGTGTGTATCCTGTGTGTGTGTTTCTTTTCTCTCCTTCTCCCCTCACAGGTGAAAACCATCACTCCCCAATCAGTCAACAATCAATCATCAATCAGAAGACACACCTCCTCCTATTTCCTGACCTATCACAGTTCCTTCCCCATGGTTTAAAAACCCCATCGTTTGTTCTAGAGCTCAGCTCAGCTCAATCTCTAGCTCAATCTCTAGCTCAATCTCTAGCTCAATCTCTCTGTAAATGCCATGTCTGTAGGTCTCTGTGTTTCACTCTCGCTTTGTATCTTAACCTCTCTTTTGTTTAAGCACCTCCATAGCACTTTGTCATCACCTGTGAGTATTGTTTTTGGTTATGGTGTTTGTTTGTTGCTGGTGGGAAAAAGGGGAAACCAAGACAAGTCGCCCATGGGCATACACTACCCGTAGGTGAACTTTGTTAAATACACTAGTTAGAACTGGGCGGACCACCCACTGTATTTTTGGTTAGTTAGTTAGTTGTTGTTAAAGTAGGCTAGTCTAGCTTAGGGGTGTGTTTTTGTATATTTATTGTTTCTTTCCTTGGGTCCAGCTCAGCCCCTTTTCCTGCTCCCCCCATTACCGTGTGTTTATAAATAAACCTAGAGTTTGACAGTAGATTTCTGTTGTTGTGGTTATTTCGTTCACACTTTTACTTTGTCACAATAATAATTTGCATGAGTTATGTTACGGGTCTCATTACCATCCCCCCTAGACTGTCGGGCCAAAAGGGATCCGTAACAATGACAATTCCACCACATTCTGTGCATGATTTCCTGCAAGACAGGAATGTCAGTGTTCTGCCATGGCCAACGAAGAGCCTGGATCTCAATCCCATTGAGCACATCTGGGACCTGTTGGATCGGAGGGTGAGGACTAGGGCCATTCCCCCCAGAAATGTCTGGGAACTTGCAGGAGCCTTGGTCGAAGAGTGGGGTAACATCTCACAGCAAGAACTGGCAAATCTGGTGCAGTCCATGAGGAGGAGCTGCACTGCAGTACTTAATGCAGCTGGTGGCCATAACAGATACTGACCAGATTTTGACCCCCCTTTGTTCAGGGACACATTATTCAATTTCTGTTAGTCACATGACTGTGGAACTTGTCTCAGCTGTTGAATCTTATGTTCATACAATTATTTACACTTTAAGTTTGCTGAAAATAAACGCAGTTGACAGTGAGCGGACTTTCTTTTTCTGCTGAGTTTAGATCTAACAGTGGGGAACCATGAAGGCCAAGGCGACCTGCCGCCCCATGCTTGCTGATATATATTTTCTGTAATGTTCAGCCATCCGGCTTTGTTGTCTCGTAGAGCGCATCATCATCTGCGTTGGACAGGGTCGTGGGATGGATGGAGTCAAACAGACTCAATGTTGCCTGCAGGCTTTTAAATCTGTTTGACAGCTGGTGAATAACGATGTCAAGGTTTGCATTAAAGACGTTGACTCTAAAACTACTCTCCCCATCAGTCGCTCGTCCTCACATAGCTCATCAAAATGACGCCTCGCCTTCCTTGCCTTGTCTTCAAATGCCTTCTGAGCACCCCATTTGTCGGCAAGGGTCTTTGCAGTGACTTTGGCCTTCTCAAAATCATGTCGGAATCCGGACAGGACCTCTACAATGTCCTTGAGTAGTCTAACTGCCCTGTGCAGGTCTGCATCTTTGGCCTGTAGCATTTTGGAGACGACGTTCACACTTTCTAAAACCTCAGTCTGCAGAACGACTAACATTTAAGTGCTGCTGCATCATCCATCTCGTCCTTCTTGTCACTTAAAAGCACAATGTTGGTGAGGTCCTTCATTACGTGCTGCTGGTGATGATAAACCTACATCCTCTTCTGGTCCTGCTACATTGCTTGTGCTAGCAATGGCTGCACTTGAACTGCATTTGAATCGAACTGCATTTGAATCTAATTTAACACATTTTGAAACCTCCTTTGCTTTCTCATTTTTGATCCTTGCTCTTTTGGGCTTCACTTTTGTGTTGATACATTGCTGATTTTTAAATCCGTAATTTTCTATTCTCGACATTCTCTCAAATTGTTTTGCACCTGTTGTCTCTTGATAGCTAGCTCAACTGTTGCTTAAAAGGATCACAGAAACAACAAAGCTTTGGAGAGTATTTGCACAATGAATCCCAGAATGCATTTCATTATCAACCTGTTAGGGCTCATGCGAATTTTTGCAGCTTTTTGTTAATCGCGCAACATTTCAGCGCCCTGCTACTCATGCCAGGAATATAGTATATGCATATGATTAGTATGTGTGGATAGAAAACACTAAGACGTTTAAAAAACTGGTTAAATCACGGCTGTGACTATAACAGAACGTGCGTTTCATCGAAAAGTGCAGGAAAATCTGATCACTGAAAATGGGAAAATATATCCATGCGCCACTTCAACCAATTGTTAAACTTGAACCACATTAAATGGGGCTGAGGTTGCAATACCTACAGCTTCCACACGATGTCAACAGTCTTGTCATTTGTCTCGGATTTGTTTCTTGGTCAAACCGACACAAGGCAGCGCATTTTTTCCGGTCTCCGACCGGATGTTTTGGTTGAGGAATATTTGGACACGATATCAGGACGTGGAGCTATTGAATACACATCGCCCCGTGATCATTTTGATAGATTATTAACGTTTACTAATACCTAAAGTTGCATTACAAAAGTATTTCGAAGTGTTTTGTGAAAGTTTATCGTCGACTTTTTTTATTTTAAAAAATGACGTTGCGTTATCAAACTCAGTTTTTTCCTTGATTACACAGTCTTCATAGATCGATATCTAGGCTATATATGGACCGATTTAATTGGAAAAAAAAGACCCAATAGTGATGTTTATGGGACATCTAGGAGTGCCAAGAAAGAAGCTCGTCAAAGGTAATGAATGTTTTATATTTTATTTCTGCGTTTTGGGTAGCGCCGGCTACCGCAAATATGTCGTGTTATGTGACGTTGCAGTATTTTGGGGGTACATGCTATCAGATAATAGCTTCTCATGCTTTCGCCGAAAAGCATTTTACAAATTTGACTTGGTGGATAGATTCACAACGAGTGTAGCTTTAATTCACTACCTTGAATGTGTATTTTAATGAAAGTTTAATGAAAGTTTGAGTTTTATAAAAAACTATAGGTGGCGCTCTGAAATTCCGCTGAGTGATGTTCCTGCATGGGAACTGTATTCTGCGTCATCCTTAAAACATGGTATTGAAAGTATTAAATAAAATGATTTATTTAGCAAATTAATTAGATTTGTCATCAATACACTAAAATATCATGCTGACTTACAATAGGCCTGTCCCTCTGGCCAGGGTAAACAAAGTAGTAATGTTGTGTATTGTATATACATTTTTTCACTTCAAAAAGTTTATTTCATTTAATTATACACAAAAGAAAAGCAGCTGCCCATAAATTCATGTACAAACATTTTTCATCGCTTTGTCAATTAGCAGATGTTCTTATCCAGAGAATTTACAGGACAAAAAAGGGTCAATTGCCTTGCTCAAGGGCACAATTACATATTTTTCACCGAGTCGGCTCGGGATTCAAACCAGCGACCTTTCAGTTACTGGCCCAACACTCTTAACCGCTAGGCTACCAGCCGCCAGATCAATTCACAAACACACAGTTATTCAAATACATTCATCTTCAATGACTAAAATAATGAATCTAGTATTAAAATACAATTTAATAAACACAAGTAGTCGATTAGCCTGTTTATCATTAAACAAAGTTGTTTAGTAATATAAAATAATCTACCCAAACTAATGCTAAAAACTGATCATCGCACCATCTTTTCTGATATACACAGAGTACAAAACATCAGGAACACCTTCCTAATATTGAGTTGCACCCCCCCTTTGTCCTCAGAACATCCTCAATTCGTCGGGGCATGGACTGTCCAAGGTGTTGAGAACATTCCACAGGGATGCTGGCCCATGTTGACTCCAATGCTTCCTACAATCGTGTCAAGTTGGCTGAGAGTGGATCACTACTCTGAATAGCTCGTTCCATCTCCTCTCACAGTGAGCTGAATTCTCTGTAATGTTCTTGGAACCATTCCTGGACAAGTCTTGGGGCATAATCCTGCTGAAAGAATCCATTTGCAGATGGATACACTGCTGACATGAAGGGATGCACCTGATTGACAATGATGTTTAGATATCATGTGGCATTCAAACATTGTTAAACTTTTATCAAGGGGCCCAATGTGAGCCCTGAAAACACACCACCAGCCTGAAATGCTGACACACGGCATGGATGCAGGCAGTGGTGTAAAGTACTGAAGTAAAAATTATTTAAAGAACTACTTCAGTCGATTTTTGGGGGTATTGTTATTTCACTTGGCTATTTATATTTTTGACCACTTTTATTTCACTACATTCCTGAAGACAATTATGTACTTTTTACTCCATACATTTTCCCTGACACACAAAAGTACTCGTTATATTTTTTTTATGATTAGCAGTACAGAAAATGGTCCAATTCACGCACTTATCAAGATAACATCCCTAGTCATCCCTACTGCCTCTGATCTGGTGAACTCACTAAACACACAACTGCTTCATTTTAAAATGATGTCAGTGATGTAGTGTGCCCCTGGCTTTAAAAAATATATATTTTATTTTTTTACCTTTATTTAACTAGGCAAGTCAGTTAAGAACAAATTCTTATTTTCAATGACGGCCTAGGAACAGTGGGTTAACTGCCTGTTCAGGGGCAGAACGACAGATTTGTACCTTGTCAGCTCGGGGATTTGAACTTGCAACCTTTCGGTTACTAGTCCAATGCTCTAACCACTAGGCTACACTGCCGCCCCACTCCATAATATTTTTTTAAACAAGACGATTGTGCGGTCTGGTTTGCTTAAACCCTCAAGGATCGTACCCTTTAAAATGTGTCTAAAATGACATACCTAAATCTAACTGCCTGTAGCTCAGGACCTGAAGCAAGGATATGCATATTCTTGATACCATTTGAAAGGAAGTTTGTGGAAATTAATGTAGGAGAATAACACATTAGATCTGGTAAAAGATAAAACAACAAAAAAAGAGTATTTTTCATCTTTGAAATGCAAGAGAAAGGCCATACTTTCAGATAGGAGTCTAGGCGTCATTTAGATTTTGGCCACCAGGTTGCATCAGTGTGTGCTCAGTTTGACTGATCCAGTGAAGAATTACATTACTGCACTGTTTCAAGTAGAGGTCGACCGATTATGATTTCCCAACGCCGATTATTGGAGGACCAAAAAAAAGCCAATAAGGATTAATCGGCCGATTTTTAAAAATGTATTTGTAATATTGACAATTACAACAATACTGAATTAACACTTATTTGAACTTAATATAATACATCAATAAAATCAATTTAGCCTCAAACAAATAATGAAACATGTTCAATTTGGTTTAAATAATGCAAAAACAAAGTGTTGGAGAAGAAAGTAAAAGTGCAATATGTGCCATGTAAGAAAGCTAACGTTTAAGTTCCTTGCTCAGAACATGAGAACATATGAAAGCTGGGTGGTTCCTTTTAACATGAGTCTTCAATATTCCCAGGTAAGACATTTTAGGTTGTAGTTATTATAGGACTATTTCTCTCTATACCATTTGTATTTCATGTTCTTATAGGCATTTTAGTATTGCCAGTGTAACAGTATAGCTTCCGTCCCTCTCCTTGCTCCTCCCTGGGCTCGAACCAGGAACACAACAACAGCCACCCTCGAAGCAGCATTTGCCATGCAGAGCAAGGGGAACAACCACTCCAAGTCTCAGAGCGAGTGACGTTTGAAATGCTATTAGCGCGCACCCGCTATCTAGCTAGCCATTTCACATCGGTTACACCAGCCTCCTCTCGGGAGTTGATAGGCTTGAAGTCATAAACAGCGCAATGCTTGATGCACAACGAAGAGCTGCTGGCAAAACACACAAAAGTGCTGTTTGAATGAATGCTTACGGGCCTGCTGCTGCCTACCACCGAGCAGTCACACTGCTCTATCAAATCATAGACTTAGTTCTAACATAACACACAGAAATACGAGCCTTGGGTCATTAATATGGTCGAATCCGGAAACTATCATCTTGAAAACAAGAGGTGTATTCTTTCAGTGAAATACAGAACCTTTCCGTATTTTATCTAAGGGGTGAGATCCATTAGTCTAAATATTCCTCTTACATTTGCACAGCCTTCAATGTTTTGTCATAATTCGGGCAAATTAGGCGGCCCAAACTGTTGCATATACAGTGACTGCGTGCAATGAACGCGAGAGAAGTGACACAATTTCACCTGGTTAATATTGCCTGCTAACCTGGATTTCTTTTAGCTAAATATGCAGGTTTAAAAATATATACTTCTGTGTATTGATTTTAAGAAAGGCATTGATGTTCATGTTTAGGTACACATTGGAGCAACGATACGCACCGCATCGATTATATGCAACGCAGGACAAGCTAGATAAACTAGTAATATCATCAACCATGTGTAGTTAACTATTGATTATGATTGTTTTTTATATGATAAGTGTAATGCTAGCTAGCAACTTACCTTGGCTTACTTAATTTGCGTAACAGCCAGCCTCCTCGTGGAGTGCAATGAGAGGCTGGTGGTTAGAGCATTGGACTTAGTTAACTGTAAGGTTGCAAGATTGAATCTCCTGAGCTGACAAGGTGAAAATCTGTCATTCTGCCCCTGAATTAGGCAGTTAACCCACCGTTCGTAGGCCGTCATTGAAAATAAGAATATGTTCTTAACTGACTTGCCTAGTTAAATAAAGGTGTAAAAAAATATCTAAAAAAAAACGTAGAACCAGTTCCTACATTTGAACATAAAAATGTATTTTATTAGAGGAAACTACGCTACATTTGATCTCTGGGACCCTCAGGATGACATATCAGAGCAAGATGACTGAATGAAAATACATTATTTACCTTCAGAGGTGAATGTATCAAATCATTTGCGCAATAAGTTTGTTGTTGTGCACTCTCTTCAAACAATAGCATGGTCTTTTTTCACTGTATTAGCTACTGTTAATTGGACACTGCAGATAGATAAACAATAATTTAAGCTTTCTGCACATATAAGATATGTCTATGTCCCGGAAAGATGGCTGTTGTATACAACGTCAATCTAGTCAGACTAGCACACCTTAGCTACAACCGTCCCAGTTTAGGGACATCCATCCCGTAGGGGTAATTTAAGGAATTGGAAATTATGCATACTTTTACTTTTGATAATTTAAGTGTATTTACAACCAAATACTTTTCCTCAAGTAGTATTTTACTTGGTGACTATCACTTGAGTTACTCTTGCCACATTAAGAGCAAAAATAAGGTTACCTCTTGACCTTTCAGCTCAGCTGTTGTTTAAAAAAAATTCTACAGTCAGGTCAGTGGTTAGGCTTGTCTCCTCTATGTACACGTTCATGTGTTTTTAAGAGACCTATTCGAGAGAAACTCTTCCCGCAGTCAGAGCAGGAGTAAGGCTTCTCTCCTGTGTGTGTTCTCTGGTGAACTTTTAGTTCAGTTGATGTTATGAAGCATTTTACACAGCCAGAGCAGGAGTACGGCTTCACTCCTGTATGTATATGTTCATGTCTTTTCAAGTGGGCCAGTTGAGAAAAAATATGTCCACAGTCAAAGCAGGAATAAGGCTTCACTCCTGTATGTATACGTTCATGTATTTTTAAGAAAGCCAATTGAGAGAAAGTCTTCCCGCAGTCAGAGCAGGAGTAAGGCTTCTCTCCTGTGTGTGTTCTCTGATGAAGTTTTAGCTCAGTTGATGTTATGAAGCATTTTACACAGTCAGAGCAGGAATAAGGCTTCACTCCTGTATGTGTATGTTTATGTCTTTTCAAGTGGCCCAGTTGAGAGAACATCTTTCCACAGTCAGAGCAGGAGTAAGGCTTCTCTCCGGTATGTATACGTTGGTGTGTTTGTAAGGCATCGAGTCGAGAGAAACTCACCCCACAGTCAGAGCAGGAGTAAGGCTTCTCTCCTGTATGTATACGTTTGTGTATTTTTAAGAAAGCCAATTGAGAGAAACTCTTCCTGCAGTCAGAGCAGGAGAAAGGCTTCTCTCCTGTGTGTGCTCTCTGAGGAACTGTCAGAGCCCCTGATGTTGTGCATCTTTTCCCAGAGTCAGTGAAGGAATACAGATTCTCTCCTGTGTGTATTTTTATGTGTATTTTTAGCTTTGATAGTAATGGGAAGATCTCTTTACAATGTGGGCAGTGGTGAGACCTCTTAGCTCTGTGATCTTCCTGCTGTTGCTCTCTGGATGTAGAGAATGTCTCAACATGGTCTCCTGTGTGAACAACATCAGAAGAACCAGTCAGTTGGAGTGGTATACATGTCAATCAAATGTATATTATGAAGCCCATTTTACATCATCAGCTGTCACAAAGTGCTTTATAGAAACCCGGCCTATAATTCCCAAAGAGCAAGCAATGCAGATATAGAAGCACAGTGGCCAGGAAAAACTCCAGAAAGAGCAGGAACCTTGGAAGAAACAGAGAGGAACCAGGCCCAAAGGGGTGACATATGTATTCATATCAGTAGGCTGTACAACACAAAAGGGGAATGAAACAATTATAAAAGTGGGTAAGAGTTGAAAGCTAAAAAGGGGGTGTGTCATCCTTCAATCACTATCACAAGGGTTAGTAACTACAGACTCATTTCATCGAACTTTAAAACACTGGCAGATTGTCTACTTCACTTCTTTAGTCTACTCTCAGATAGCCCAGTAAATAAAACAAATGCAGACAATACTGGTGTCAAACCATGCAAGTCTGAGTAGCATGAAATAACATCTACCTTCTCATTGAAACAGTTAATCATGAAACAGTTCTACTGCACATTTTCATGCACAGTGGAAAGTTGGAATGAAACACAAACTTAGTCAGAGAGAACCTGCTCTTACCATGAGAAACAGGTTCCCCAATCTTCTCCTCCGCTTCTTCATCTTTAATGTCAACATTCAGCTCCAGTGTTTGACTGCAGTCTTCCAGCTTCACTGATGTTCCCAGATGTAATTCTAGTCGTCCTGTAGTAACAATGAGAGACAGACAAAAAGTTAGAAATTGACGGAACAGTCAAGACTTTCTTCTCTAAAAATATATTATATTTCTTCTTGTTCAATTATCTAATTCAGTGCTTGACTTGGACTGAAATAGGTGCAGGTACTGTTTATATTTAGGTTCAATAGCTTCACAACACAGTTGAGCTAATATTCTATAAGAGGTACATGAACTCAAACAGTAGAAATTTGAGGTGAGCTCCTGTCCAAGTCAAGCACTGATCTCATTACAATAGATCTGGTAGCTAAGCATTGACAACAAAACATGAATCAATTCACATTAGAAAGGACACACTTTAAAATTAGGCCACACAAACGTAAGTGAACTTAACCAAAAGTAGATGTCCTAAATTCACAAATGACAAAAACGATTTAGTACAAGGTTGCAGTATGTTTTAGGCAGCACTATGTACTATTTTCCTGAATAACCTGGTCTCTACTGTATAACCACATCAAAAAATAGTATTTCCCGTTCATAGAAACATTTACAGATAAATATGGAAACAACTGTGTCTGAATTTTACTACACATGATAATAATTTCATTCAGCTTCAAAACTGTAGTGCGATCGTGAAATTGTCTCTCTGCATCTGCACTGCAATCCGTTGACGCAGACAGTGGGCACGCCCTGTTACCAGCCCACGGATTTCACACAAACCAATGACATGCCAAATGAACTCAAATCCCAAATAATTAATTTATTAAAATTACCATGAAGAAATTATGTACATCCATTCAGGCAAACCTAAAGTTTCTGTGTGACTTAAAATAGTTTATCACATTCACTTGGTTTGACACAAAAACAACAAACCTTTACCAAACGTGATAATATCTTAATGGGTTTGTTACCTAGCATGGAATGACATGTTCTTTTGTTATTAAGCAGAGCAAGGAAAACAACCACTCCAAGGCTCAGAGCGAGTGATGTTTGAAATGCTATTAGCGCTCGCTAACTAGCCAGCCATTTCACTTCGGTTACACCAGCCTCATCTCGGGGGTTGATAGGTTTGAAGTCATAAACAGCGCAATGCTTGACGCACAACGAAGAGCTGCTGGCAAAACACACGAAAGTGCTGTTTGAATGAATGTTTACGCACCTGCTTCTGCCTACCACCGCTCAGTCAGATACTTAGATACTTGTATGCTCAGTCAGATTATATGCAACACAGGACATGCTAGATAATATCTAGTAATATCAACCATGTGTCCTTGGGGAGTGCAACGAGAGAGAGGCAG
The DNA here is from genome assembly GCF_021184085.1 of Oncorhynchus gorbuscha. Lineage (NCBI taxonomy): Eukaryota > Metazoa > Chordata > Actinopteri > Salmoniformes > Salmonidae > Oncorhynchus > Oncorhynchus gorbuscha. The sequence continues at coordinate 125,638 of NW_025746259.1, forward strand.
GTCGTTATTGCATTGGACGAGTTAACTGTAAGGTTGCAAATTTGGATCCCCCAAGCTGACAAGGTGAAAATCTGTCTTTCTGCCCCCGAACAGGCAGTTAACCCACCGTTCCTAGGCGTCATTGAAAATAAGAATGTGTTCTTAACTGATTTGCCTAGTTCAATAAAGATTAAATAAAGGTGTAAAAACATTTTTTTAAATAAATAACAAAAATATTTAAAACAATTATAAAACTTTTTTTTTTTTAAATAGGCAAATCGGCACCCAAAAATACAGATTTCCGATTGTTATGAAAACTTGAAATCGGCCCTAATTATTCGGCCATTCCAATTAACCTGTCGACCCCTAATGTCTACAATGATGCTTATTAGCATTTTATAATCTGAGAGGAAATAGAGACTAATATATTGGTAAGTCACCTAGTCCGAGATAAATTTCCATGGTTATCAAAACGTCACGCCAGGGTAAGCTTACACGAAACACAGCCCTTACTTTTTTGTTTCTAAAAATCACTGAAAAATTATTGGAACTATTTCCATTTTTCCCCCGAAACGGAAATATCACATTTACATAAATAGTCAGAACCTTTACTTTACTCCATACTTTGATGAAGCACCGTTGGCAGTGATTACAGCCTTGAGTCTTCTTGGGTATGACGCTTCAAGCTTGGCATACCTGTTATGGGGAGGTTCTCCCATTCTTCTCTGTAGACGTGTCGCCACACAGCTATTTTCATATCTCTCCAAGGATATTTGATTGGTTTCAAGTCTGGGCTCTGGCAGGGCCACCCAAGGACATTCAGAGACTTGTCCCGAAGACACTCCTGTGGTGTCTTAGCTTTGTGTTTAGGGTAGTTGGAAGGTGAACAGTCACCCCCATTGTGAGGTCCTGAGTGTTCTGGAGCAGGTTTTCATAAAGGATCTATCTGTACTTTGTTGTACTTTCCAACTAGTCTCCCAGTCCCTGCCGCTGAAAAACATCCCCACAGCATGCTGCTGCCACCACCATGCTTCACTGTAGGGATGGTGCCAGGTTTCCTCCAGGCGTGATGCTTGACATTAAGGCCAAAGAGTTCAATCTTGGTTTTATCAGACCAGAGAATCTAGTTTCTCATGATCGGAGTCCTTTCGGTGTCTTTTGGCAAACTCCAAGCAGGTTGTCATGAGCCTTTTACTGAAGAGTGGCTTCCATCTGGGCAGTCTGCCATAAAGGCATGATTAGCGGAGTGCTGCAGAGATAGTTGTCCTTCTGGAAGGTTCTCCCTTCGCCACAGAGGAGCTCTGGAGCTTTGTCAGAGTGAGCATCGGCCGGCTTCTTGGTCACCTCCCTGACCAAGGCCCTTCTCCACTGATGTCTCAGTTTGGCCGGGAGTCCAGCTTCCTAAAAAGTCTTGGTGGTTCCAAACTTCTTCCATTTAAGAATGATGGAGGCCTTTCAAATCATATCCTTGGACTAATATGATTGACACTCACATGCAAAGGAACTTTGGGTAACGTGGCACATATTCAATGGCATCTTTTCCTCATGGAGGCTGTTCATTTCTGATCTGTGATATTTTATTGGTTTGTAACCGTATCATGGTATACTATGTTAACACTATGTGGGAGGGCCACTTTGTTACTTGGTAGCTACTAGCAAAAGACCCTGTGTTGTGGATCATCTACAACTATTTTGGACTGTCCATACTGTAACGTTGGTCTCAGGCTTCACTAACTAGCGTTACTGTTATAGGTGGAGCTATTCTTTCCTACTTTTCAAACAAATACTGTAATATTTCACATATCTTGCTAGATATGTATCTTGTTGTGATATTTCACATAACTAGTATGTGCTTTGAAAGCCTTCCATCTGGTACTCGATGACGTTTGGTCAGTGTTCAATGTAAAATAAACATCGATATGCACTCTAAGGTAATGTAAGAAATTTGGGTCCTGTAACCATCTGGGATGCAAATGCCATCTAGGAGGATCCTTTTACTAGTTTTGTATCCCTGTAGAATAATGACACAGGGGAATGGTCACTCAGAACAATAATATCATATCCACTTCCTGCTACATTGGGAAGCAATGAGCAAGAAACTAAAAAGTAGTCTGTACGAGAAAATTATTTAAAATGTTGACGAGTAACAGGAATACTCCCTTTTACTCGGGTTCTGAATCCTCCAAGGTTCACATAGATTTAAGTCCTTAATGAAAAGATGTAACTTATTTCGACTCAGGAGCAATTAAAATCCCCTGCCATTAGGACTTTACCAGGAAGGCAGGTAACTAGACTAATTCATTCTCAGTTACTCTAATATCTAAATAAACGATAATACTTCATACGGCGTCTAGTATGTTCAATAGGAAAGGAAAATTACGAAGAGCGCGCCCTCGTTCACGCGGGCAAAGAGACTAATTTTCTCTTAGTGCTCCCCATGGATAAACAACCATTACTCGTTTGTTTTTCAAAAAACAAGCCTGAAACTATGTATAAATACGGTTGACATCTAGTGGAAGCAATAACATCCTCCACTCACTATCACAAGGGTTAGAAACTACACACTCATTTCATAGAACTTTAAAACACTGGCGGTTTGTCTACTTCATTTCATCAGTCTACTCTGAACACTCCAGACAGCCCAGTTAATAAAACAAATGCTGGAAATACTGGTGTCAAACCATGCAAGTCTCAGTAGCATGAAATAACATCTACCTTCTCATTGAAACAGTTCATCATGAAACAGTTCTACTGCAACTTTTCATACACAGTGGGAAGTTGGAATGAAAAACACAAACTTAGTTAGTTAGAACCTGCTCTTACCATGAGAAACAGATGTCCCAATCTTCTCCTCCTCTTCTTCATCTTTAATGTTGACATTCAGCTCCAGTGTTTGACTGCAGTCTTCCAGCTTCACTGATGTCATCTCTGATTCCTGGGCTCCACTGTCACAATCAGGAACCAGTGACTGTAGGTTTGGACTCAGTGCAGAAGGAGAGAGGAGGGCTGGGTTTGTCCTCACTGTTGATGTTACCGACTTAAATGTAAATGTAATACCTGAGTCGGCAAGTACCAGAGGAGAAACAGACACAAAAGTTGTGTATTCAAAGTCCTGGCGCTTTCTTTATTCACTATTAAATATATTTGATTTTTCTTGGTCAATTATCTAATTCAGTGCTCGACTTGGACTGAAATAGTTGCCGATACTCATTTTGTGTGCTGGTACTGTTTATATTTAGATGCAGGAGCTTCATAATACATTTGAGCTAAAACTTAACCTGTAGTAGATAAATGCATAAAAGACTCAAAACCATTTAATACAAGGTTACAGTTTGTTTTAGGCATCACTATGTACTATTTTCCTTAACCTTCTTCACGGTATTATTTCAATCAAAAAACAATTGTATTTCATATAGAAATACATAGACAGACAAACTGAATGTGTCAATATTCTACACATGTAGAAACTGATAATCATTACATTTAAGGTCACACTACTGTTTTGAAGCTGAAATGGTCTCTGCTGCATCCACACTGTCTGCACTGAAGTCCGTTGACGCAGACCGAGTGGGAGCCGCCATTTTACCAGCTTGTGAATTGTTCCTTCCATGGAGATCTACGGACAATTCCTTCAACCTCATGGCTTGGTTTTTGCTCTGACAGGGATGGGCGATGTGGCTAAAATATCACACCATGGCATTTTTCATATTTTTGACGGTATTTTATGTTTTTGATTAATAAAAGTTCCACATTTGCTTTATGAGTAGTGCGTGACCCCAGGGTGGCAACACTTATATTCTAAATTAATTCAATGGGTCTTTCTCAATTCTGATTGTTTTATACTGTTCAATTCAACTTCAACCTAAAACAATTCCCTGCACTCATTTGAGGTCATTTACACACTGCCACGATATGGGCAAAAATACTAGGGCTTATTATTAACCAAATGTTGCAATTTAGATCAAAACACCAAGGTGAACTTTTGGAATCATGGAAATAGAACGATTATTCTAATTCTATAGTTAGAATATAAATAATGGGCACTTCTACCTTCTCATTGAAACAGTTCATCATGAAACAGTTCTACTGAAACTTTTCATACACAGTGGGAAGTTGGGATGAAACAAACTTAGAACCTGCTTTTACCATGAGAAACAGGTTTCCCAATCTTCTCCTCCTCTTCTTCATCTTTAATGTTGACATTCAGCTCCAGTGTTTGACTGCAGTCCTCCAGCTTCACTGATGCCATCTCTGGACCCTGCAGTGCAAACTGGGCTCCACTGTCACAATCAGGACCCAGTGACTGTAGGTTTGGAGTCAGTGCAGAAGGAGAGAGGAGGGCTGGGTTTGTCCTCACTGTTGATGTTACTAGCCTCATATCTGAGTCAGCAAGTAGTAGAAGAGAAACAGACATACATTATTGTCTTGCCAGTTCTGGCACCCTCTTTATTCTCTAAAAATATATTATATTTCTTTTGTTCAATTATCTAATTCAGTGCTTGACTTGGACTGAAATAGGTGCCAGTACTGTTTATATTTAGGTGCAGGAGCTCCACAACACTGTTAAGCTAATATTCTATAAGAGGAACATGTGCTCAAACAGTAGACATTTGGAGGTGAACTCTTGTCCAAGTCAAGAACTGATCTCATTTCAATAGATCAGGTAGGTAAGCATTGACAAGAAAACATTGATGCATTAATATTAGACACAAAGGACACACAACGTAAGATCACTTAATATATAGATGTCCTAAATTCACATAAAATTACTCAAAAACCATGAAGTACAAGGTTAGTTTGTTTCAAGCATCACTATGTATTATTTTCCTGAAGAACCGCGCGTCTTCGTTGTTTCAATCAAAAACCAGCAGTATTTCCGTTCACACCATACTGAAATGTATAGATAAAGATAGAAACAACTGCATGTGTCTGAATATTAGTACACATGTAGAAAACTACAATCATTACATTCAGCTTCAAAACAGTTGCGCAACCGTAACATTGTCTGCACTTTGGTCCGTTGACTCAGTCCGAGTCGGCGCCGCCATTTTCACAGCCTGTGAATTTTACACAAAACCGATAACATGCAGCTCGGAAATCTCATTTTTTAAAATTCTTTATTATTGTTAACCTGAGCAGAATATGTAAATCCACTAAAACAAACCCAACGTCTCTAGTTACGTGACTTGCAAAATAGTTTTAACGTCACCACGTTCTCCACTCGGTTTGACACAAAAATAACACATCAAAACTTTACCAAACGTGATAATAATTTAATGGATTTGTTACCGAGCATGGAATGACATGTTCTTTCGACATTAGAAAGTTTAAACGTGCTATTACGTACCTGTAGTAATAAAATGAAACGGGCACAAAAGTTACCTTCTTGACTGCACAGTTCTGGCGCTTTTTTTTTATTATTCTGAAGAATGGTGAGTGCCTGTGGGGAACTTCCTGTTCCCCCACTAACACCGTCCGTGCATTTCGGGAACCTTGGGTTGGCCCTACCCCCATTACATGAGAAGGGGGTAGCTGTAGCTGCTGCTCCTCCTCCTTCTCTGGGACACTTCTCCTTTGCATAGTGTTGATCAAGCTGTCGATTGTGGCCTGTGGAATGTTGTCCCACCCCAGCTAGCACAGTGGATCTGGGCGGATTCCGGCTGTGTGTCGGGGCACTCCGCTGAGAGTCAGACTCCGCCGACATCATGTGACCTGAGGATGCGGGGATTGAGCTCGGGCCGAATCCGGTGTGAGTTATCTGGCCCAAATGTATTACTTGGGGCTCGGGACGATTGGGGCTACTCTCTGGCAGATGATTACACGGGCGCCTGTATATAATTAACATTTCATTATTTATTTATTTGTCCATATTTTTTTAATTGTTTCCGTGATAAAAAAAATACAATTAACTTTTAAATTAAATTATTTTAGAGTCCGGTTTAAGTTGTATTTTAGTATTTTGATACTTTGTACATGGCAACTGATAAGCATTTAACACAGCAGTCGAGGTGCAGATCCACTAAGGATGAAACATTTTCTGGCGACAGTAGTCTGTGAAGTCTTGGAGGCCCAAAAACTTCTCAGCTGTAGATATAATTACGTCCAGGAAGCTTGGCGCCAGTGATGTACTAGGCCGTTCGCACTACCCTCTGCAGTGCTTTGTTGTTGGAGGCCGAGCATTTGCCATAACAGGCAATGATGCAATAGGGGGAATAGGTTTTGTCATGCCTGCTTCACGACTGTCTTGGTGTGCTTGGACCATGTTAGTTTGTTGGTGATGTGGACACCAAGGAATTTGAGGCTCTCAACCTGCTCAAAAATGAAATGCTAATTAGCTGCTAATGTGGCTATCATAAAGAACTACAAGTACAATGACAGCCTACCCTGGGCAAACCCTAATCCGAACGACACTGGGCCAATTGTGCTCTGCCCTATGGGACTCCCAATCACAGCCGGTTGTGATACAGCCTGGAATCAAACCAGGGTCTGTAGTGATGCCTCTAGCACTGAGATGCAGTGTCTTAGACCGCTGCCCCACTCAGGGTGGCATATTTGTAAAATCCCGGGAAAATATTCAACTGTAATGGTGACTGAAGGAATAGGCTGACAAAATATATGGATAATAGCCTATAATTTAGTCTGTCAAACAGGTATATGTAACAGTATTACTTAAGACCGTGGAGTTAGCATGCTAATATCAACATTTAGACATGACAACTGATTACCGAGTTACTGGGTTAGGGTTAAATATAAACATTCAGACATGAAAACTCACTACCGAGTTACTGGGTTAGGGTTAAATATCAACATTTAGACATGACAACTCACTACCGAGTTACTGGGTTAGGGTTAAATATCAACATTTAGACATGACAACTCACTACCGAGTTCCAAACTGCCACTGTCACAAGGGTTAGTAACTACCAAGGGTGAGAGAGAATTCATTTCAAGTAGTTCCAGTGAAATAAAATCTTAACGCTAGAGCATACGATGACATTCTAGATGATTCTGTGCTTCCAACTCTGTGGCAACAGTTTTGGGGAAGGCCCTTTCCTGTTTCAGCATGACAATGTACCCGCGCACAAAGCAAGATCCATACAGAAGTGGTTTGTTGAGATCGGTGTGGAAGAACTTGACTGGCCCGCACATTGCCCTGACCTTTACCCCATCGAACACCTTTGGGATGAATTGGAACAAATGGTCTGTTCTATATCTTCAATCAAATTAAACATGTACTACTGTGACATTAATGTTTCATGGTATTTTTCATCAGTTGTTTTCTATGAAATGTCATTTCCACCACACTCTGTAATTACCACCACACTGTGTCATTACCATCACACTACATATTGTTGTGGCAACGGTGTATTAAACTACAATTGATATTGATGACTTTTCCCATATGTGAACCTCATATGCTTGTTCTTAGGATAATATTTTACATTACTTTAGAAATTAAGATGTTGATGTGGTAAATACATGTTTCTGAGTATCATCAAGGCATACAGTGGGGGAAAAAAGTATTTAGTCAGCCACCAATTGTGCAAGTTCTCCCACTTAAAAATATGAGAGAGGCCTGTAATTTTCATCACAGGTACACTTCAACTATGACAGACAAAATGAGAAAAAAATCCAGAAAATCACATTGTAGGATTTAATGAATTTATTTACAAATTATGGTGGAAAATAAGTATTTGAAATATTCATTGTCTATATGAATTGAAATTATATTGTTGCCCACCAGTGGCCTCAGAAGAGGAAACAACGATACAATGTAGTCTAACCACATCTCTCTCAAACAGCACAAGATGTGATTCACTGTAGAAGCACTGGTCCTCTTACATTTTAATTCCAGGTTGCATATTACAATATTTAGGGGCATATCAGATGGTCTGTTCTGACCATAACAGTCACACCAAGCATAGGGTTGGTTGGTATAAGATTGAAATGGGTAAATAATGTACCTAGTAGTTACTTAGCCTGATAACATATCACTCCCAAAAGACATAAGCAGAAATGTAGCAGCCTAAACACCTAATCATTAGTGATCTGACATGCTGTATTACATGGAAACTGTAGGCTACTAACAACAGCTACATAGTCTAGTTTACTATGGTCCTGTCCCTCTGACCAGGGTAAACAAAGTGATCATGTTGTGTATTGTTTATACAGTATGTCACTTCAAACAGTTTATTTCATTTAATTATACACAAGAGAGAAAAAACTGTATATACAAACATTATTTTTCATTGCATTCTTGTCATTTAGCAGATGTTCTTATCCAGAGAGACTTACAGGAGAAATAAGAGTTAATTGCCTTGCTCAAGGGCACAATGACAGATTTTTACACCTAGTCGGCTCGGGATTCAAACAAGCAACCTTTCAGTTACTGGCCCAACACTCTTAACCGCTAGGCTACATGCCAACAGAACAATTGACTTCAATACAGTTATTCAAATAGATTCATCATCAATGACTACAATAATGAATCAAGTATTAAAGACAATTTAATAAACAAGCAGTAGATTCATAGTCTGTTAATCATTAAACAAAAGTTTAGTAATACAATAATACACCCATACCAATGCTAAAAACTGACCACCCCATCTTTATCTGATATACACTGTGTACAAAACATCAGGAACACCTTCCTAATATTGAGTTGCACCCCCAAGGTTTGTCCTCAGAACATCCTCAATTCATCGGTGCATAGACTGTCCAAGGTGTCTGAATAGCTTGTTCCATCTCCTCCCACAGATGAACAACTGGATTGAGATCTGGTGACTCGTCAGGCCACTGCAGTAAACTGAATTCACTGTCATGTTCTTGGAACCATTCCTGGACAAGCCTTGTGGCATAATCCTGCTGAAGAAAACTATTTGAAGATGGATACACTGCTGCAGTGAAGGGAGGCACCTGATATTCTTTAGATATCCTGTGGCATTCAAACATTGCTCATCTTTTATCAAGAGGCCCAATGTGTGGCCTGAAAACACACCCCAACCATCACACCACCAGCCTGCAATGCTGACACACGGCATGGATGCATGCAGTGGTGTAAAGTACTTAAGTAAAAATGATTTAAAGACCTACTTTAGTTGTATCTGTACTTTACTATTTATATATTTTGTTTGTTTTTAATTTGACCCCTTTTTTCAGAAACATTTCTTTAAATAACTAATTTAGCAGTTTCTGGGGCGTATCTGTACTTTACTATTTATATCATTGACAACTTTTTCACTACATTCCCAAAGAAAATAATGTACTTCTTACTCCATACATTTTCCCTGACATCCAAAATACCCCTTACATTTTTTATGACTAGCAGGACAGGAAATGGTCCAGTTCACACACTTATCAAGATAACATCCCTGGTCCTCCCCACTGCCTCTGATCTGGCGGACTCACTAAACACAAATGCTTCGTTTGTAAATGATGTCTGAGTGTTGGAGTCTGCTCCTGGCTTTCCGTACTATAAACATTTTTTAAAGACAAATGTGTCGTCTGGTTTGCTTAATTGAAGGAATTTGAAATTATTCATACTTTTACTTTTGATACATAAGTATATTAACAACCAAATACTTTTACTCAAGTAGTATTTTAATGGGTGACTCACTTTCACTTGAGTCATTTTCTATTAAGGTATCATTACTTTTACTCAAGTATGACAGTTAGGTACTTTTTCCACCATTTCCTCCCATCAGTATGAAACAGCAGGAACTGGGATTCATCAGACCAGGCAGTATGTTTCCAATTTTCCAGTGTCCAGTGTTTTCATTCCTTAGCCCACTGCAACAGCAGTTTGTTTTTTGTTGAAAGCTAATGAGGATCTATAATAAATACACAACAACTAGATCATTAAGGATCATAGCTTTCACCTGGGTTCAGCTGGTCAGTCTATGCCAAGGAAAGAACAGGTGTCGTTAATGTTTTGTACACTCAGTGCATGTTGTGTCTACTAGCTCAATCCCACAGAAAACTGCAGAGTGAAGCAGTACCACTCAGTTACCCATCAGACTCCACTGTGAGAAGCCTCACAAAGGATATTCAACCTTAAGGGCAAATCCAAGGTCATCTCAATATCTTTACAGTAGATGCTAACAACACTCACCAAAACTGTCAAGGTGTACACTGATCAGTAAAGTAAAGACAGGCTAACATTTTATAATGCTCCAATCCCTCTGCATTGTTCTCTCACAGTGAGAAACAACAGGATAACAATTGAGTGTTCTACACTTTCTTAATTTGATTCAATTCAACGTTGCCAATTATTTAATGACATGAGAATTAAGTGGAGTGTCTAATCTTAGCTGGTCTGAGAAAACTTCTCTCCTTTATGTATACATTGGTGTCTTTTTAAATGGCCCAATCTGTAGAATCTCTTCTCACAGTCAGTGCAGTGATAAGGCTTTTCTCCTGTGTGTACACGTTGATGTCGTTTTAAGTTGCACAGTAGAGAGAAACTCGCCGCACAGTCAGAGCAGGAGTAAGGCTTCTCTCCTGTGTGTATACTTTCATGTCGTTTTAAGTGGCACAGTACAGAGAAACTTGCCGCACAGTCAGAGCAGATGTAAGGCTTCTCTCCTGTGTGTGTTCTCTGATGAACTTTTAGCCTAGTTGATGTTGTGAAGCATTTTATACAATCAGAGCAGGAATAAGGCTTCTCTCCTGTGTGTGTTCTCTGATGAACTTTTAGCTCAGCTGATGTTGTGAAGCATTTTACACAGTCAGAGCAGGAGTAAGGCTTCTCTCCTGTATGTATATGTTTATGTGTTTTTAAGTGGCCCAGTCGAGAGAAACTTTTTCCACAGTCAGAGCAGGAGTAAGGCTTCTCTCCCGTATGTACATGTTTATGTGTTTTTAAGTGGCCCAGTCGAGAGAAACTTTTTCCACAGTCAGAGCAGGAGTAAGGCTTCTCTCCTGTGTGTATACGTTCATGTCGTTTTAAGTTGCACAGTAGAGAGAAACTCGCCTTACAGTCAGAGCAGGAGTAAAGCTTCTCTCCTGTGTGTCTACGTTCATGTCGTTTTAAGTTGCGCAGTAGAGAGAAACTCACCTTACAGTCAGAGCAGATGTAAGGCTTCTCTCCTGTGTGTGTTCTTTGATGAACTTTTAGCCTAGTTGATGTTGTGAAGCACTTTACACAGTCAGAGCAGGAGAACAGCTTCTCTCCTGTGTGCACTCTCTGATGAACTCTCAGAGCCTTGGATGTTGTGAAATTCTTCCCACCGTCAGTATAGGAATACCGATTCTCTCCTGTGTGTATTTTTAGGTGTACTTTCAGCTTTGATAGAAATGGGAAAATCTCCTCACAATGTGGGCAGGGGTGAGACCTCTTAGCTCTGTGATCTTCCTGCTGTTGCTCTCTAGATGTAGAGAATGTCTCAACATTGTCTCCTGTGTGAACAACATCAGAAGAACCAGTCAGTTGGTGTGATATACATGTCAATCACATGTATTTTATGTAGCCCTTATTACATCAGAAGTTGTCACAAAGTGCTTTACAGAAACCCAGCCTCAATCCCCAAAGAGCAAGCAACGCAGATGTAGAAACAAAGTGGCCACGAACCAGGCTCAAATGGGTGGCCAGTACTCTTCTGGCTGTACCGGGAGACATACATGTTCATATCAGTAGACAGCACAATAGAAAGGGGAACAGAACTATTCTAAAACTGGGTAAAAGCCATATCATCCTCCACTTACTATCAAAGGGTTAGTGACCAGGCTGTATCACATCTGGCCATGATTGGGAGTCCTATAGGGTGGCGCACAATTGGACCAGCGTTGTCCGGGTTTGGCCGGGGGTAGGCCGTCAATGTAACAAATAATTTGTTCTTAACTGACTTGCCTAGCTTTTTTTTTTTTAAAGACTCATTTCATAGAACTTTAAAACACTGGCAGATTGTCTACTTCACCACTTAGGTGTACTACTCTTTGAGCACTCCAGATATCCCAGTGAATAAAACAAATGCTGACAATACTGGTGTCAAACCATGCAAGTAGGAGTAGCATGAAGTAACATTACCTTCTCATTGAAACAGTTCATCATGAAACAGTTCTGCAACTTTTCATACACAGTGGGAAATTGGAATGAACAACATAGTTAGATAGAACCTGCTCTTACCATGAGAAACAGGTTTCCCAATCTTCTCCTCCACTTCTTCATCTTTAATGTTGACATTCAGCTCCAGTGTTTGACTGCAGTCTTCCAGCTTCACTGATGCCATCTCTGGATCCTGCAGTGCAAACTGGGCTCCACTGTCACAATCAGGACCCAGTGACTGTAGGTTTGGACTCAGTGTGGAAGGAGAGAGGCAGGCTGGGTTTGTCGTCACTGTTGACGTTACCGGCCTCAGACTTAATTCTAGTCCTGTAGTAACAATGAGAAACAGAAAAATGTTATTGTCTTGACAGTTCCGGCACTCTCTTTACTTCTATTAAAATATATTCTATTTTTTCTTGTGCAATTATCTAATTCAGTGCTTGACTTGGACTGAAATAGTTTGATACTCATTTTAGGTGGCGGGGTACTGTTTATATTTAGATGCAGGAGCTCCACAATACTGTAGAGCTAATATTCTATAAGAGGAACATGAGCTCAAGCAGTAGAACATTGAGGTGCTGGTACTCAGCTCCTGGTACTCAGCTCCAGTGAGCTCCTGTCCATCTCATTTCAATAGATCAGGTAAGTAAGCATTGACAACAAAACAAGAATTCATTCAAATTAGACAAAGTACACGCTACACAACGTAACTAAACTTAACCTATAGTAGATTTCTTGGATTTACATAAAGTAAAATAATTAATAATAAACAACTCAAAAACCATTCAGTACAAGGTTGCAGTATGTTTTAGGCAGCACTATGTACTATTTTTCCTGAATAACCCTGTCTTCACTGTATTATTTATATCAAAAACCAATATTAACATTTATAGACAGAGATAGAAACTGAATGTGTCTGAATATTAGTACACATGTAGGACTGATCATCATTACATTCAGCTTCAAAACAGTAGTGCGACCATGAAATTGCCACTCTTTGACGCAGACAGAGTGGGCGCCGACATTTTCCCAGCTCGTGAATTTTACACAAAACCAATAGCATGTAAAACGAACTCAGAAATCTCAAATAAATTGATTTGATTATTAAATTACCTTGAGAAAATTATGTACATCCACTCAGTTCCAAGATGGCGAAGCAGTCAGTCATCTTTGTCTTGGCCCATGTATATCTTTTTTTTCGCATTCTTTTTCATATTTTTCCTAAACCTCAACTTCAAATACTCTCCTTCAACCCGCCTCACCCAATGTGGTGTGGATCTGTTTTTATTCCTAAAGTATTTCTATTTACCTCAGAACTGGAATCCCTCAACTGAAGCTAACTAGCTAACTAGCTACCAGCTATCAGTCAGCTAACCACTGCTAGCGGTCAGCAGCTTACCTTTAGCTCGGACAGCTCACGCCAGTTCTTACGAGTTTCAAACCAGAGCAAACCGGACCTATTTTTCTCTCCATATCCTCCGGATTCCTACCAGCAAACTCTGAACCTTTTCATCTGGATCATCGCCGCTTGCTAACCAAATGTGTATACCGAGTATGTCCACATCTCCGTCAGACCATTTTATTGGTAAACTACTTATTGGTAAACTAAATTAGCATTTTTTAGTGATCCAATACGTAATATAGTACACTTATCATCATTTGGTTTGAATCCAGAGAGAAGAGCAAAAGTATCTAGATCCTCTATGAGGCCGTGGAGAGACTCTAATTGTGGTTTGAATCCAGAGAGAAGAGCAAAAGTATCTAGATCCGCTATGAGGCCGTGGAGAGACTAATTGTGGTTTGAATCCAGAGAGAAGAGCAACAGTATCTAGATCCTCTATGAGGCCGTGGAGAGACTAATTGTGGTTTTAAAAGAAAACATAAATCACCAGCATACTACAATGACACCTTAGTTTTTAAGCCACGGATTTTGTAATCCCTAAATATTATTGTTTCATCTAATCTTAACAGCTAACATTTCGATGGCAATAATAAATAGATATGCCGACAGTGTACAACCTTGTTTTATTCCTCTAAATAGTTTAAAACTATGAGATGTAGCCATTATTTACTATTTTACACCTAGGGTTACTATACATAACTTTCCCAAAACTGAGATTTCCCAAAACTGAAATA